>NW_020956318.1:52483-69737 GCF_003031625.1 Empidonax traillii | reverse complement strand
ATGATGGGTGATGGGATGGGTGAAGGATGATGGGTGATGGGTGCTGGGATGGGTGAAGGATGATGGGTGATGGGTGTTGGGATGGGTGAAGGCTGGCTGGGTGCCACCCCTCCCACACCACTGACACTGCCCTCTGTTGCAGCCCTCAGCCGGTGCCCATGGCCGAGTACTTCGTGCCGCCGGCCCCGCCACCCCCACCGCCCGTCATCCCCTCGGCACAGACGGCCTTCGACAGCCCCATCTCGGCCCCCCCAGTGCTGGCCCCCGGCTCGGCCGGGCCCCCCTCCTACGCCCCCTCTCCGCCCCCCGCGCCCCCCGGCCCCTACTCCGCGTCCCCACCTCAGGCTGGCCCCATGGGCCCCCCCGTGGCTCCCCCCCCGCCGCCCCCGGGCCCCCCGGCGGTCTCGGCCTCGCCGGCGCACTCGGCCTCACCGCCCGCCCCTGCTGTGGAGCCCCGCAAGCCGCAGATCCCACTGATGCCCATGAGCGACGCCCGGAGCGACCTGCTGGCAGCCATCCGCAGGGGTGAGGGGGCAGGGGAAGGTGGGGGCGGTGGGAGGGCAGGGGCAGGTCCCTGGCACTGTCACCGCGAGGGCAAAACGGCTCTTGGCATAGAGCTGGGGAAGCGTCAGCTTCGCTGAGGGCAGGATGAGCCCCCGGGTGGAATGGTGGGCGGTGAAGGTGGTGACACCGAGGTGGGACCTGAGGGGGGAACGAAGTGCAGTGCAGGGCGTTGGAGGGAGGCTGGGGAGTCATCGCCAGAGGTGGAATGAAGCCCCACAGATCACTGGATTCTTTTCAGGATGCAGAGGTCTATCCCATTTCCCCTTCCTGCAAATCTTCAGGTCGAGTGGTAAATACTCCAGAAGGTTCAGCATCTTCAGGGTGAATGGAAGCAGAGAAGGAGCTTTATTCTGTGATAGAGCTTTATAACCACACACATTGCATTATTCACAGAATCACAGAATGGTTTGGGTTGGAAGGGACCTTAAAGATCATTTCATTCCTGCCACAGGCAGGGACACCTTCCACTAGCCCAGGTTGCTCCAAACCCTGTCCAACCTGGCCTGGGGCACTTCCAGACATGGGGCAGCCACAGCTTCTCTGGGCAGCCTGTGCCAGGGCCTGCCCACCCTCACAGGGAAGGATTTCTTCCCAATATCCCATCTAAACCTACTCTCCTTCAGTTTAAAGCCATTCCCCCTTGTCCTACCAATCCTACAATCTCACATACCTTTGTAATCACCCACACCCTCCTGCACAGGGCTGCAGCCCTCTCATTCCAGCCAACACTTCATAACGGGGGGATGCTGCACATGGGCTGTGCCCTACTAAAACCCTCCCCCCTTTCCTACTGCAGGGATCCAACTCCGGAAAGTCCAGGAGCAGTGGGAACAAGAGGCCAAGAAAGAGCCCGTGGGCAATGACGTGGCGACGATCCTGTCGCGGCGGATCGCGGTGGAGTACAGCGAGTCCGATGACGACTCGGAGCTGGACGAGAACGAGTGGTCAGACTGAGGGGCCCGGGGTCGGGCTGGGCTGGGCTGGGCCGGGCTGGGCTGGGCTGGAGGAACCCCCAGCTCTGCCCCAGGTGTGTGTAGGCGCCTCCCCCACCGTCGATGCCGGCGAGCGCGGGCGGCCCCGCTCGTCCAGGAGCTTTGCTTTTACACTTTGTCCAAAACCCTGCGGGCAGCAGCAGCAGCAGCAGCACTGGTAGGATACACCTCGGAGGCAGTGAGACCAGACATTAGCAGCACCTTCGCGTTTAATGACTTCCCAAATTCCCTGGAGGCAGGTTAATAGGATTGCTCGTGGTTTACAGCTGGAGCAGGACCAGAGGCTGGCCCTGAGCGTGCTTTGGGAGAGCGGGGAGCCCCAGGGGCGGCAGTGCTATTCCAGCTAGACTGTAATTGTGGGAACCAGAAGCTCCTGCAGAAGAAGCCTGTTTGCACAGCTGGTGCCACCATGGGAGCTCAGGGAATGGCCCTACATGGGCTTGGGGACCCTCTGGTGTCGGAGTTTTTGGGGTCAGGCAGCTCCAAAGGCTGCCCACGAGCAGGAACCTCCTTCCCCTGAGACTGATGCACCGTGTTTGGCAGCAGCTCTGTAGGGATGGTCCCCATCATTCTGTCACCTGGAGAACCACAGAATGGTTGGGTTTGGAAGAGACCTTTAAAGCCCACTGAGTCCAATCCCTTGCAATGATCTGGGACCCCTCCCACTAGACCAGGTTGCATGAGAAGACCAAGGTGCTGGTGACCTGAGCCCGTTTCTGTCCTTAGAACTGGTTTTCTAGGAGAAAAGGGTGAAGGCAAGGCTTGTGTGGCTGGCAGGGACACACAGCCTTGTCTTTGCCAGTGAAGGATTAAGGTGTCCAGGGAGCTTCCCCGGACCCAGCTCTCCTTGGCCTTAATGTGACACCATTTCAGTGTTCTTTGAAAAGGAAAAAGAAGTTAATTAGACAATCTGCTGCTTTTAGATAAACTCTTAACTTGCCCTTTGCAGCCCCACGTGCTGTGCCTGTACAACTAAGACCAACTCAGAACCAGGCACTGGTTCCCCCTCCCTGATCCTGCCCCATTCCCTATCCCACAGGTGCTGATGGGGGAGCTGGAGAGCCAGGCCCCTGCCACAGCACTGAAAATACCTGTTCTCACATCAAAATAGGGAGTGATTCATCCAAGACTTTCCTCCTCCCTTCACAGAGGGAGGAGGCACAGGAAGGCAGAGAGAAGGGGTGGGAAATGCTGAAAATATCACAGTCAGGTGTAAAAACCTGCAGAGAGCTGGGAGACATTCCCCCACCAGTGGAAAATGGACCAGGACCAGCCGTGGACTTGCCAGAATGGTCTCCAGGCCCTCTCTTGTGTTCCCTTACACCACGAGGCCCTGAATGGGGGAAAACTGAGGCCCCATGTTGCAGCTCCTCTGGGGAAAGCCTGGGCTCTGTGCCTGCCTCTCTGCCTCTCCCAGCAGCCATGTAGGTGATGGCTACAGCAGGAGGATTTTGACTCTCCAGAAGCAACCAGAGCTGTAAAGGAGATGGGAGGATATGGCTGGGACCCAAAGGCTCCTCCTTAAGTTCATAGAATCCTGGAGTGGTTTGGGTTGGAAGGGACCTTACATCTCATCTCATCCCAATCCCGTGCCATGGGCAGGGACATTTTCCACCAGACCAGGTTGCTGGTTCCTCACCCTGAGAAACGCTGGTGTTGAACAACACCCCAAACATCTGCTCATTCCTCTCAGGTGAGAAACCTTTCATGGCCAGACGTGGCGAAACCCCTGCCCAGCTGCTGAGAAATGCCCCCAGGAGCGCTCCCTTCTCCTGGCTGGCACAAAATGGTCTCTTGTCCCTTGGGAGTGACACCTCCCACATCTCCACACCTGGGCTGGGAGCTGTGGACCGAGTGGGCTTGAGCAGAGGGGCAGTGTGGATGTGGGAGAGGGCAAGGCAAGAAGCAGAAGTGCAATAGGATGCATGGAATGGCTCATCTACAAACCCCAGGGAAAGCAGGACTGACCGAAGGAGGCAGGGAGTCACAGTGCACCAGGAGGTCGGGAAATTCCTGGCGCTTGGTGCTCAGCAAGAGCTCTCGTTTCTGATGTAGATCCTCTGAATCACAGGGAACTGGATGCAAAAGCTTTTGGCCAAAGCCTGGCCAAGGCAGAGAGCCCTTGTGATGCCTGTGATGGGCCTTCCTTGGGAAAGTAGCTGGGATTTGACCTGGAACAGGTTCAGAAGGAAGTGTTGGAAAAATTGAGAGCAACATTTAAGCAGGTTCCTGGTGGTATTTATTGTGGAGCGTTATTAACCTAGACACAATCGTAATCCTGTTTGTGTGTGAAGAGAAAGTGATTTATTTGGATAATTTAGAAAAAGTAATAACCCTTTATGAGGGAGAGAGAACAGCAGGGGCTGGTGGAGCTGCTCTTACCTGTTATGGGGGTCGAAGGGCTGCAGAGTCAGTGGGGGGCACCCACTGGGGTGCTCTCAGGCAGAGCAGAGTCCCACCAGCCCTGGGAAAGGGCTCAGGGGCACGTGGGACTGGCTTGTCCCTTGGATCTGTGACTGGCCCAATTCTGCAAAGCTGAGCCAGTCCTGGTGAGAACTGGAGAGCAGCCGAGTGCCCTGGAAGATCAAGCCCCTTCTTTTCATGCACCAGTTGCTTTGTGTGTGTCACGTGGATCTGTGGTCATTCTGGCAGGACTCTGTTGGTCTGTGGCACGTCAGGATTGTCCCTGTATCCTCCCACTGCCCTGTCACCTCCTTGTAGCTGTGCTGCCCTTGGGATTGGCAGCTGTCAGTCAGCCCATGCCAGCCTCAGGGTCGATGCTGTTCCATGGCAAAGCGCTGGACAATCGGAATGGCTGGGGTTGGAAGGGACCTGGAAACGGCAGCTGGTTCCCTCAAGCCTTGCCTGCCCTGTGCACAGGCCGTGTCTGCAGGGCAGGTGTGCAGCTGGGAGCCTCAGGAGTGCCCACAGTTCCTCACACCTTCATGTTCCTACGCCATCCTCTCCCCTTTGGACGTCCCAGCACATCCTCACCCTTCCTGTTCTCCTTATAACCTCCACCCCTTGATAGCACAAACACAGTTCACCTGCTCAGGTCCAAAGCAAGTCAGCAGGACCATAAACTCCCAGCACTGCCCATTGCTTGAAAACATGGTGATCCTCCTCCTGCAGGGATCTGAACTGCCTTAAGCTGTGCTGGTAGCAGGGATGGGGCTGATCCCCCCCCTCCTCATCCCAGTTGCTCAGCTCTCTGGTGTGGCTGGTGGAGAGCTGACCTGTGTAGTCAGGGTGGGCTGCAGAACCCATTTCTGTCCTGGTCACAGTGATGCTCTTCCCAGCTCTCCCACCAGCACCACAAGGCAGGCAAGCACCCAGAATTTCTGAGGTTGGAAAAGACCTCTCAGGTCATCAAGCCAGGCCGTGAATGCCACGTGGTGGCACTGAGAGCCCCGATCTCACAGCACAGCCGTTCCATCCTCAGCACCCCCACCCCACATTTCGGCCCTGCTTGAGCATGGCCACCTTTATTTTAGGCACATTCATCTGCTTTCTGCCCAGGTGACCTGTGAAACCCACCAGAAGTGACACCAGTTCCTGGTTGGGCCAGGCTGGCACTGCTGGAGTGGGTTGTGCCCCTCTCATCAGCAGTGTCTGCCTGACCCACGTGCTGCACACTCCATATTTGGTACATATGTGCCTCTCCCCGTATCTTCTTCCCAAAGTAGGCCATGCCGTGTTACACAACCTGAAATGCTCAAATCCTCATGTGGGCTGATATAAAAGTGAATATTTAAATATTTTATCTAGCTTGGCAGACATTAAAAAATACAATCCAGGTCACAGATGATTGAATTTCTCCCCTCTCAAGAGTACCAGAATTGGGCTGAGGAGATTCTCCTGTACATTAAGGTATCGTGTTCCCTGTTAAAATATAGCAGTGCCATTTCATTGCCAACGGATAATCACGGAGTGCCAAACATTTAATGAGCCCAACTGATCTCCTGAGAGCTCCTCTTTCCATTTTATCTGCTTTCCCCGACTTGCCAATTTATGGGCATAGATTAAAAATAATAAATATGACTGCCAACAGGGGGGGGAAACACCCTGAGTGCATACAGATGGATTGGGCTGCAGTCAGTGGAACAGTAAATAAGCCAGTTTGGTTCTGTTTGGACATATTAATGGAAGGCTGTGGTTCTTGAGCTCCATCAGGAACCTCTTGGATGTCTCTGGTTCACCTAAAAAGGGGCACTGTGGGCACCACCATGTCCACGGTACGTCTGTGAACCTACACCAGGTGTGAAGTCTGGTCTTGATCAAGTGTCTGAAAGTTGGTGGAAGTCCAGTAGTGTTCATGCCTGGCCTTGCACTCGGTGTGTCCTGGGATCAGAGGGACCATAGGAGCTGGCTCTTGATGCTGGGTAGGGGTGTCCTGAAGGAAGAATGGATTGGGTAGTTTCTAACTTTGCACCCTGGGAAGAAACCTAGAGAGGAGTGAGCATCACGCCCCATGAGAGCTCCTGCTTTTGCAGATGTTCTGTCTGGGGAAGGTTTTACTCCTGGGACAAACACGAGGCTGAACTTGGCTTCTCCAGAGAGCTCCCTCAAATTTCCTCCCAGCAACTTTTTCATCCCTGTTTCCCTTTCAAGACACCCAACAGCCTGAACAGAAGCTTTGCAGACTCCCCTGGGGGCAGAGCCTGAATTTACACCTCAGCTTTAATAACAGATGGAAGTTTTGCTTGGAGGGAGGCAGGTTGGAGCACTGGAGGTGGTGTTTTGGAGGGTGCCTTCCAGAGGTCCGTGGCAGGAACACAGTGCCATTTCCTGGTGGATGGACCGTGTGTGGCCACGGGAAGCACTCCCTGTCATGGGATGCTGGCAAGGGGAGTACAGGCTGTTCCTTTCCCTAAGATTCCTGTTTTCCTGTAGTTGTAGTAGTTATTTAAGGGTAAGGTTTTCTCAGCTGGAATGTCACTTTACAGATAAAAAAACCCCCAAAACCATAAGGGTAAGGAGTCTGTCCTGAGGAGTTTACAGTCTACAGCAAAGACCACATAACCTGCACTGCACTTTAGAAGCCTCAAATGCTCACTCACCCATGAGTTTACCCTCCACTGGGCAGCAGCACCTCGAGGACTGTTGTCCCTTCCTTAGGTGAGCAGCCCCACGACCACATCCCCCTGCTGATGTCACAGTGGGGCTCTCCCACCCCTCCACTGCCCCCCTGCAAAAGTGCCTGAGCCAAGCCATGCTGGGTTTGTCCCTGTGCCCTCAGGGTGGGCCTTTCCCGGTCCCCACACAGCTCTGCTCTCTGGGATGGCCATGGATGTGATGGGAAACGTGCCTGGATGCTCCTGTGCCTGCCAGCTCTCAGGGCTGCCCATCAGTTCACGTGGGGGCCTCTGAGCTCGTGCAGAACGTCCTCCTTCAGACACTTGGAACCCAAACCTAGACTTTGACATATTTTAATCTGTTTGAGAGTCAAAGGAGGGAGGGGGTAGGGGGGGTGAATCTGGCCTTCCTTGGGCAAACTCCAGGTTTTCTAGGATTGTTGTCTCAGGCTGTGCTTTCTCCAGGTAAAACTTGAGCATGGATTTTGCTGGGGAACAGAATGAAAAAAAAAAAACCAAACCAAACTCCCAGTCATGAACTGCAGCGAGATTTGCCCCAGAGCCTTCAGAAGGTGCCCACGGGCAGGGTGGGGGCAGGACATCAGGATGTTCCTGAGGGAGGACACTATCCTGGTGCTGTCACTAGGCTGAGGCAGAGCCCGCAGCAAGGGATGGGCTCTGGGTGAGGGAAATCCCCAGGCAGGATCTGGCTGGAACATGCCTGGCCACAGAGTCCCCAGAGGCAGTGCTGATGTGACTTTATCCATGTGAACATCTGGATTACAGCCTGGCAGGACCCTGAGGCCACGGGCTCCTCCACAGCACTGCGTGGTGGCAGAGCAGTGATGCCTCACCCCCCGCAGGCTTCTCCTGACAAGGGACCTTCCCACAGGTTTCAGCCTTCCAGAGGTGCCTCTGTAGTCTCTTGTTCTTCACAGAAACAGGTTTAAAACTGTTCAACAGTGACCTGCTGGTCACTGTGAGCCCCAGTGTGTGTGAATTGAGCCCTCCCCTGCACACCTCCCCCGTGGGGACAATGCCAGGGCCCTGGGCTGGCCCTGGGGAACTTTCAGCCCCGTGGCAGCTGCAGCCCTTAGTTCTGTATCAAGTATTAAGAGTGCAAAGAGGAGGAAAAACAACCAGAAAGGAAACAACCCAGCATTGTAGGTTGGTTTTGCTCCCACTGCTCAGTACAGGGAAAACCTCAGGTGGGTAAAACCCCCTGAAAAGCCACGAAGGGCAGTGGGGAAAATAAAAGTGTTCTCCTTGTCAGTGTGGGACTGAAGTGCATGGAACAGCAGGAGGGAGCTGTGGCAGAAGGGAGCTGAGCCAGATCTCAGGGAAAGTTTTCCCAAGGGAAGGGATGGAGAAACCACAAAACTGGTCTGAAACTCTGACACAGAGGCTCTGCCTTGGGAGGGCTTTGAGAGGCAGGTGGGCAAATGCCAGAGAGGAGCACTGCCCACCACCTTGTTGGTAGAGGTGCCCACAGGGCCTCTCTTCAAAATGTGCTTGTAGTTGTGCCTCGTCCCCTCCTGTGGGTGTGCCAGCCCCAGAGCATCTCCCATCAGCCAGGGCAGCTGCTGGGGCACTCTCTTGGTTTTGGTGTTGACCCTTAAATGCCATAAAGATAAAACACCTGAGAGGGAAGGATGTGAGCTGAGTGGAAAACCAGGACACACAGCATTTCCACAGTTAGAAGGCAGCAGCTCCAGCTCCTCAGGACCCTTCATGGCCCTCAAACTGTATGGGCAAACCATGCTGGTAAATTAAGGTGGAGATTTTAAAAGTTACCCTTTGATTTGGGTTAGCTCAGTTGAGAAATCTAAAAATAAAGCCCCCAAAACCCTCCCCAGTAAAACTAAAAAGCAAACAAACAACTTACACGTGATTTCCAGAAGGACAATTTGTGCTGCTCCCTCCCCCTGGCCCCCAAGGGAAGGTCAGAGCCAGCAACACTTCCCAGCCAGTCACCAACAGAATGAGGCAGGTCTCACCACTTCCAAAAAATCCCATCCTGAGGAGCTGGTATTTAAGACAAAGCAGCAAGAACCTCATCACAGTCCAGCAAGGAGGGTCTCCTATCACCCTAGGAGGTGCTTTTGACCCTGAAAGCCCTTCCTCAGCCCAAGTGTTTGAAATCCTGTTGATTTTCACCTCTTGCCGGTGCTGGTCCCTGCCTGACAGCTCAGCTGGGAACACTTACCCCACAGAAAGTCATTTCTTACCACGGGAAAAGCAACCACAAAATTCTTTGAGCCTGGTGATGTTCCTGTGATGCCCTTTGAGGTGATTTCCTGGTGGCAGCAGGAGCAGCTTTGGCACAGTCCTGCCAGGTCTTCAAAAATCACACTGCTGTGAGCATCAACACCCCCCTCACTGCACCTCCCTACCCCTCCCCAAATTTAATTTTGTACTGAGATGTTTCAGGTCTACCTTTAGTTCTGACCAGCTTTTATCAAATGGGGCTGCTCTTGGTGGTGCTTTTCATCTCAGATCAGAGCAGATCAGGAAAAAGAAAGGAAATCACAGAAGCCCAGAAGGGTTTGGACTGGAAGAGATGTTAAAACCCATCCAGTCCCACCATGGCAGGGGCACCTTCCACTAGATCAGGTTGTTCCAGGCCCTGTCCAAGCCACTTTAATCCCCACCTCAAAAAAAAACCCAACAAACCCCTCTTCTTTGAAATGCATTTTTAGGCGATTTTGGGGCTGATGGCTCCTCACCTTAATAGACTTCCTTAATTTTGGGGCTGCTTGACTTGGGGGGGATCTGAAGCAGGGTGCCCCCAGCACGAGTTTGGGTCGATGCTGAGCCGTGCTGGCACTTCCCTCCCCTCGCTGTGGGATGTGCCCTGTCCCACCAGGCCTCAGCTCCCACTGGGAATGCAGTGGGGCCACAGCAGCGTGGCAGCTCCGTACTGACACAAGTGCCTTCCTGGGGTGGGTGGTCTCACTGTGCTGGGAAAGGGCAGAGCTCCCCTGGGGTGGAAACCTGGACCTGCCCAGACCCCAAGGTATCCTCTGGGAATCCTCCTGCCTGCACGGGGGGGAGTCTGGGGAGCTGGTTTTGGCCAACCCAAGGAAACCTGCTCTGGCAAACACACATCTGGGTGCACATGGCAGGGACAGGGGCAGGGACAGTCCCTGAGAGGACACGTGAGGAGTGCAGGGAGGGGACAAACCCTGTCACCACTTGGCTGTGGGACGTGCCCCTGCTGGTGGGTTTGCTGCAGGGTAGGTGCGTTGCTGCTGCCATGGACAAGCATTCAGGCTGGAGAGCCTTCCTCCTCCTCCCCCTCCTCCTCCTGTCCATCCCAGGGCCGTGGGCCAGAGCCAGCTGCTGCAGCAGGACAGGGGTCATCTCGCTGCCAGGATTCCATCCCCTTTGGAGTGAGGGCAGGTGCTGCAGGAGAGTCATTTTGGGGGGCACTGAAGGCAGGTGAGGATCATCTCCTGTGCCCTGCACCCAGCAGGCTGGGGATCAGGACACCTCAGGCGCCCCAGACCTCCTCTGCACTACCCAAACTCAGCAGCTCTGAGCAAGGGAGACCTCCTGGAGCACGGGGACAACCATTCCTACTGAAATAGAGAATCCAACTTGAGCTGGACATGCTAAAAGCAGTTTTCTCCCCTTTTGGCACTGACTGATCACACGAACAGCCTGGAACCAGAGCTTGGGCTATCTTTGTGGAGGTTGGCTCCAGCTCTGCAGGGGTGGCACAGTGGGGACAGGGAGGTGCCAGCCTGCACTGGTTTCCCAGGTTCTTCCTCAGCATCCGTGGGGCTGCAAAAGGCCCATTCTTTAATAACAGTGGAAATATTGCCCCTATCTCCTGTGATTTGCCATTTGATGGAAGGAGCTGATGGGAGACAGGCATCTCTCCCACGGGAGGGTCACCTGTTCCAGGCCACGATTGATTTCCTTAATTCCACAGCTGAGATTAAAGAAGGAGATGTTCACTGTCTGATGGGGTCTTTAACCATGTGCACTTAGTCAATAGGTGAGTAGATGTTGCTGCCTGTATCTATCTACCCTACCCAGTTGCTACGTGTGAACAAGTGTATTTCTCCCCAGTGTTGTGGGTTCTGCCTGTGGTGACACGGTGAGGAAAGGGAGGGACTCCTGCAGCTCCCTTCTGTACAGCCTAGAGAGGAACCTGGAACGACCCCAGGCACCGCTTGTAACTACATTTGTTCAAGAAATTGTCATCTTAATCCCAAACTGTTGACACTTTATGCATGTGCTAATGAAATTTAAAAAGAAACAACAAAAAAAAAGAAATTAATAAAGATTTTAAGAGGTTACAGTAGATCTGGGTTTGTCTTTTTGTCATCTTACCCTCTCTGTGTCCTCTGCCTGTGAGTTATCAGCCCTGTGATATTCCCTCCTCTATCAGAGTCTGTGGCACAGAAGAAGCAGCAGAAAGCTGTGATCTCTTTATAACCCTTCATTTGGAGAATCAAACCCTCAAAGATCAGCTAATTCCCACGGGTGTTTAATCCCTGATTCCCTAATCAGAGGGCAGAGAATGGCTTGCTGGTGGAAAAGCCTCCATCCTCGTGCTTGGAGGCTCTGAGCAGCAGGAGCTGCTCCTTCCCAACCCCTCAGTGGTTCCTTTTCTCATCCAGCTCATCCTGATCCAAGTCCCAGGTGAGGGAAAGCAGAGCCCTGTTCCAGACTTGCCTCAGCTGAAATAAGAACATGGGCACACACGCAGGATGGCACATACCTGGGACAGCAGCCCAGATCTTCCAGTGTTTTAATTTTAACCCCCTTCCCCCTGTTTTTGGATATCCTCTGACAAATCACTTTAACAGTTTTATTTACAGTAATAAAAATAAATTACTCTTACAGATGAATGTATAATATTATACACAATAGAGATACAGTGCAATAACAGCATTGATTTGTTTTTCACTCGTTCATAAAGTGCATCAACGGGACTTGATTGAACCATAGTTGAATGATAACTGTACATTTTCCTTTGAGATCAACTTCCCCAGTCGAGTTAAAAGGCTCATGAAAACACCGACAGCAACACTGACAAGTGGCTGTCCTGATTGCTGTGGAATGACCTGGTTCCTGGGGGATCAGCTGGGATGGGAGGCAGGGACTGGGGGTGATGGGTTCCCATTCTGTCTGTGCTGTGACAGCCGCTCTGACGGACACAAACCTGGCCAGCCCGACCCAGGGGTGACTGAAGAGCAGGACTGGGCTCTGGCTGAGTCTCCTGCTGGGCTTTGCCACCAGAAATTCCCCCCTCCCTCCCAGCTGGAAGGTTCCCCTTGCAGGGAGGATGCTCTGTGTCCTGGGGGCTGATGGATTTTGCCCTGCTCACGAGGGACATCAGCCACGAGCCCAGTCCTCTCACTGTGTGATGTAGAAAGGCCAGGCAGAGTCAAGAGGCCTGAATAGAAGGACAAGCAGCCAGCACTGCCTCACCCTCAGGCAGGTACTGCCCAGCTGGAAAAGAGCTGTCCCTGGGATGAGCCTGCTGTTTTCCAGCTCCCAGATCCCTCAGCGAGGCCGTGAACCTGTGCCTGTGGTGTCAGTGCCCAGTGGCACAACGTGCTGTCAGACATCCAGCATCCTGTCCACTGCAGCATCCTCCAGATGGGAGGGATAACCTGGGGGGGGTTGACATCAAGCAGGATTTGTGAAGGCAACTATGACCCTTGGAGCTGGAGACAATTCATTCCCATCCCTCAAAGTCAGGGACAGAAGAGCTTTGGCCCAACTGTCCTGATGTGGGTCTTCTCTACTGAAAAACCCCATTTTGCCTCTATAATGCTCTGTATTGCAGAGATTCCCAGTGGGAATGGGAGGGCTCCATCCCCGGGGTGGCGGGGAAAGCGGGAAGGGCGGCTTTGAGGGGATCCTGCAGCAGGAACTGCACTGGGAACAGGAGAGGTACAAATGGTTCAGGTGAAGCTGCCTCACCTCGACAGGAGGAAAGGCTGTGCATGAACAAGAGGAGTTACAAGGAAATACCATGTGCATTCAACAGTTATTCCTGACAATTGAACTCTGATTCACCAGTAACAATGACGTGAGTCCTCGATGCTGGTCAGAACACACCAACACAAGTGATTACCAGGAGCAATGGCTTTTTAAGGACCTCCTCACCCCAAATTTGATGCTTCTACAAGAAAGGTACTTCATCACCTACTGAGAACAGTAATGGTTTCTGGGGTTTTCGTTCAAAGTTCAGTTAAAACTCTTTGACGTGAACCAGCTGGGGCTGCCACATCAGGAGTGAGACCCTTGAGACATTTCCTGCTGGTTACTGATATGAAGTTGCCTAAAGAGAGACATTTTCACTGCTCAAAGTCCCAAACTGACCAAAATGGAAAAGGAAAACAAAACCCAAATAAAACTATGCAGCTTTGTTGGTAGAGTCTGTACATTCTGCTGGAGGGGGGGGGTGTGGTTTTGTTTGGTTGGGGGGTTTTTTTATTTCATTTCTCAGTTGAGACATGCTGTGATAACAAGGGCTTGGTGTAAATGCACAAGCTCACACCCACCCCTGGCACATCTCCACAAACCTCAGGGCATTCATGGAGCTGGGGTTTTGTCCCACCCAAGGGTGGCCCTGCCCTTGTCACTGTGTATTCCAGGAATGTTTTCTCCTTCACCCTTTCCTCACCCCCCCAACAGCCAACCACCAATGGCAAAAGCACTTCACACCTGCAGTCTGTTGCCCACCAACTCACGGTGGAGAAGCCAAAGGCACACAGAAACCTGTAAATAAATCACCCAAACGAGTAGTGGATTCATTTCCTGGCCACGCTGATCTCTGCCATAGGCTCAGGGCTGCTTGGATACCTCAGGTATCAATTTTCCCCACACCTCAGGACCACTTTTCTGCCTATTTCTGCTGCTGTGGATCTACACCAGCTCCTGTAGAGTCCAGCCAAGCTCTGGCCCTTCACCTTTTATGAAAAGCAGTTTGCAAAGGTCAATATTTGACAGTACAAGGGCCAGGGTGAGGACACAGAGGTCTCCCATGGAGCAGCCCTCTCCAGGCAGGTCCAGCTTCCAGCTGGAGGGGCATTGGAGGCTCTGTGAACATCAAAGGACATCTGCACATTTCCAACCAGCAAAGCCCTTGTGCTCTGCAGAACTGCCACTGTCCCCCTGTATCACCTGAACGGTACAATCATTCAATCAGTGGCTTTCACAGATCTCAGCTTTTCCAGTGACAAGGGAATCCAGCCCGACCCTCCCAACACAGCCAGTANTCTCCCATGGAGCAGCCCTCTCCAGGCAGGTCCAGCTTCCAGCTGGAGGGGCATTGGAGGCTCTGTGAACATCAAAGGACATCTGCACATTTCCAACCAGCAAAGCCCTTGTGCTCTGCAGAACTGCCACTGTCCCCCTGTATCACCTGAACGGTACAATCATTCAATCAGTGGCTTTCACAGATCTCAACTTTTCCAGTGGCAAGGGAATCCAGCCTGACCCTCCCAACACAGCCAGTACCAGGGGGTGGAGAGCAGTGGGACACTCTAGCTGCTCTGTGTCCTCATGGAGCACAGGAGGTGGACAGGGGCTGCTTGGCTCTTTTCACCATGTTGGAATATGTTTTGGATCCCCAGGGAATCCACAGAGGATTCACTGGACTGAAAACCAGCTGGAAAGCCCATTTTGTTTTCCAGTGTTTCCTTGTTGGTGGTGCCTCGTCCACATGAGATACCACTGCACTCATGGGAGCTGCTCCTTTTTTATGGCAACCCATCCAAAGCCAGGCCCAGTATTCCATCCTAAATGTGTCCCAAAGCCAGCACTGAAGGATCCCAAACACAGGGCATTCCCCCCTGCACACAGCACCACTCACTTCCCAAGGAATTTCAGGTTTTAAGTCAGGCCTCCTCATGTCCACTGCAAGGAGGAGCCAACATCCAGCATCCTCACTGATGTCCAGCATTGTCACCCAAAACTTTTCTGGTAGAAGATTTTCTTAATGAAAACTAAAAACAACAAAACCAAGCAAAAAAAAAAAGCACCAAAGCAAAGGTGCTGTAAAATGGTCAGAGATTTCCACAACACACTGCATGGCAGGTGAACCTAAACTTTATCTTCTGCCTCACTCCTCCTTGTTTTTTCTTCTTTCCACTGATTAAAAAGAAAGGAGCGAAAAAACAGCAGAGGAAAATAAAAGACCCAGAAAATACATCTATTTTTACTTAGGAGAAAAACTGCAGAAATGTCAATCTAACAAAAGAGTTCTTAGAGGAGAATTCTTGAGACTTTTCCTGCAACCTAACAAGTGTTTGTAACTTCCACGGACATCTCGAAGAGAGAGATGCCAGACCAACTCTTGAAAAAAAATTAGATTGTTATTTTCTACCAGCTCTGAGCATGGAATATTCTTGTGCCCCAGCTGATTCCTGGCTGTGGGCTGGGTCAGAGCAGCACAATCAGTGTCTCCTTCATGCAAGGACCAGAATCCTGCCAGCTGAGTCTGCCGAAGTTGCTGCAGAGGGGTTTGGGTGGGTACCAGGTGTCTCAGTGAGCACATCCCCCCCTGCTCTCCACCTCAGCTGTCTGGCAGGAACTGTGAGCTCAGCTTGAGCTCTCACGTCCCAAATCCTTCACCTATTGCTGTGGAGAGCCAAGGGGGGAGGATTATTTTCCTTTAATTCTTATTTGACTTTGGCAAAGTTTATCAACAGATCCCTCAAACTGAGACGAGTTTCAAGTATACAACTGAAAAAAAAACCCACACTGTTAAAATCAAGCTCTTCAGCAAGAAGGGGATTACTGGAAAGCCAAGAGAATGAAACTTTTTTTCATGCCAAAGTTTCTCAAGGGCCGATTAAACTACATTTCACCTACAGATGCAAAATGAGTTGCCCAGAGAAACAAATCCTGTCTTCTAGATGTATAAAATCATTTCAAAATGCTCACGATGTTTGGAAAATGGTTTAAGCTATTGAATTTTTCCCACTGAGGATCTGCAGGGACCTGGTTGCCCTTATGAAACCGGAAGAAATAAAAATAGCGAAGTGATTTTATAAATATTACTCTTTGTTAAACAAACATATTTACTCTAAAGCTTACATTGATTCGATATTGTGCCTACTGCCCATTGCCCAAGGTATTCAAAAGAGAAAGGAAATGAAAAAAAAACCCAAACCCACAAAACCAAAAAAGTGAGAGTGTGGCCACCTTTGGAAGGCAGACAGTAATTCCAAGCTCCAGGCACACTTTGGAGATTCACAGCTTGCTCATGTGCACTGAACTCCAGGGAGCAGGAGAGTCATTGCACAGATCCAGGGAGGAAATACCCCTGGGTCTGTCTGTACCCATAAAGTGCCTTTGCACACACAAAGCAAGGACATTTCGTCCGCCAGCCCAGGTTGCTCCAAGCCCCGTCCAACCTGGCCTTGGACACTCCCAGGGATCCTGGGGCAGCCACAGCTACTCTGGGCACCCTGTGCCAGGGCCTGCCCACCCTCACAGGGAGGAACTCCTCCCCAGTCTCCCACCTGTCCCTGCCCCCTGGCAGTGGGAAGCCGCTCCCTGTGTCCTGTCTCTCCAGGCCCTCGTCCAAAGTCCCTCTCCAACATCACAGCAGTTTGTCTAAAGGAAAGCAGAATGTCTGGGACTCCAGGCTCAGCTGGGGAGGGTTCTCCAGAGCTGTTCCCGTGCCAGGCCCTGGGGCAGCACCCCCTGCCTGTGCCCTGAGCCACCCTGGGTGCTCCACCCCAGCCCTGCCATCCCGGGGGGGTTGTTTGGTTCCCCGCCCTGTGAGTGAATGCACTTCCACTGCCCGGCCAAAAGAAAGGGAAAGGACACTTCGTCTGTCTCACTGACACCACGAACACATCACACAGTAGGGGAAGGGGAGGGGCCCGGTGCTTCTCTAACGAAGCGAGTTAAACTGGCAGCATCAGCAGTAACGTGTGTGATGACAAGGCTTCCTTCTGGGGGACCCAGCAAGCCCGGACCCCTCTTTGGATCAAAATCCCACCCCATGTAAACGACCGGTGTGGAAAGGGGGAGTGCAGAGAGGGGAGAGCTTCACCCCACAGCCCCAGTCGGACAGGAGAGCCCTTCCTTGGCCTCCCAGACTTTGGGGTGCACCCCAAACTGCCCTCCCCACCCACACACCATCAGCCCTGCCCCAGAGTCACCTTTGGGGGGGGGCAAGGACGGAATGGATCCCTGGATACCCCCTTCCCTGCGACTGCCCAAACAACCCAAACCTAACGAGCCTCTTGCCCCGCAGGTTCTCCAAGTGCTTCTCAAGCAGACACGGACACAAAGCCCCGTGTCCCCCGCGGGTCCCTCGGCCCGCCCCCGGCCGGAGCTGTCCCCCCCGCGGTGCTGAACGCCCCCCCCGTTATTGCATAGCATCGCAAGACCTGATTTCAGGGGGGTGGGCGCCCCGCACAACAACCCCACGCGTGGGGACCAGCCCAGCCGGGGGGGAGGGGGTACAGGACACCTGCCCCCACCTGCTCCTGTGGCCTTCCCGCGGGATGTGGCCCGAGGCGTGGGACCACCCGGACGGGGCCCGTTGCTCCCCTGGCTCCTTACCCCGAGAGCAGACAAATGCCATCGTACGAGGATCCTTTTTCTTTTCTTTTCTTTCTTTCTTTTCTTTTTTTTTTT
>NW_020956318.1:37545-51953 GCF_003031625.1 Empidonax traillii | reverse complement strand
TTTTTTTTTGGTGTTTTGTGTTTTTAAATAAAAAATAAAATGTGTAAGAAAATAACATTTCTAAAGGAAACCATTATCATTCTACTCTCTCTCTTTCTTTCCCCCTTCGTTTTCCCTTTTTCCTTTTTTTTTTTTTCTCTTTTTGGCCATCTTTCCATGGAACGAGATGTGCTGACCGGGGGGGGGTTCCTCCCGGTAGGAAACAATAACGACAGAGGGGGAAAAAGAGAAGGAGGAGGAGAGCAAGGGATCGCCTCTGGCTCCGTGCTCAGTCCTCACACATCGCTGGATGTCCTTGGTCTGGAGGAGAACGTGGAGGGGATGCACCCGCAGCAGGCCAGCCAGAGCGACTTCTGGATGTCTGGGTTTCTGAAGGCGTAAATGATGGGGTTGATGAGGGAGTTGCAGGTGGCGGGCAGCGCCAGGGAGTAGGTGTAGACCGCGGGGTAGCTGGAATCGGCCACCAGGGAGTAGATGGCGAAGGGGATCCAGCACAGGGCGAAGGTGCCGAGGATGAGCGAGAGCGTGGAGAGCCCTTTGCGGGTGGAGGTGGCCTGCGCCGTGGCGATGAACTGGTGCTGCACGGCGATCTGCTGGGCGTGCCGGAAGGCGATCTTGCAGATCTGCAGGTAGAGCTGCATCATGAGGGCGAAGAGGAGGAGGAAGGTGACGGCCAGCACGGCCGCGTTGTCCTTGGTGACGGGCCGCAGGATGCTGCAGGCGCTCTGGTCCCGCAGGCAGTTCCAGCCCAGGAGGGGCAGCAGCCCCACGCCCAGGCACAGCAGCCACATCAGCAGCACCATGGCGCAGGTGAAGCCCAGCGTGCGCTCGCTGTGGTAGGTGAGCGCGTTGTACAGCGACAGGTAGCGGTCCACGGTGATGGCCAGCAGGCTGCAGACGGAGGCGGAGAAGGCGGCGAGCAGCAGCCCCGCGGCCGCCAGCTCCGCCGCCTCGCTGGGCGGCCGCAGCAGGTACCGCACGGCGAAGTTGGCCACCAGCCCCAGCCCGGCCAGCAGGTCGGCCAGCGCCAGGCTGCCGATCAGCAGGAACATGGGCGCCCGCAGGCTCGGCGTGTAGAACAGCACGGCGAGCACCAGCGCGTTCTCGCCCGCCACCGCCGTGCCCGTGGCGCACAGCGCGATGTCCCAGGGGCTCACGGCCCCCGCGGCCCCGCCGCCGCCCGGCGCCGCCGTGCCCGGCCCGTCCGCCGCCGAGGGCCAGGCGGGGGGCTCCGAGGCGTTCCCGGGGCCCGGGAGCCGCTGCTGCTGCGGCTGAGGCGGCCACGGCTCCCCCATGGCGGCGGGGCCGTGCAGCATCGCTGGGGAGAGAGCGAGAGCGGGGGTCAGGGGAGGCACCGACACCGGCACCGGGGAGAGACCGCGAGCCCCGCAGTGAGCAGGGGATCCCCGCACCGAACCCGAGGAGCCCACTCACCGAGCCCGCCCCGCGTCACGGAGACCCCCGCCCCGCGCCCCACACCGCGCTCCGGGAGCGCCGCTCAGGGACACCCCACCCCGCGCCCCGCACCGGCCGCCCCCGCCCGCCGCATCCCCGCCCGCCCCCACCCCGGCCCCACTGCAGCTTCCCTGGGATCCAGCCTCCCGCACACATCCCCGGCCCAGGGTTCGCCGTCCCCCGCGCCCCACACGCACTCCTGGCCGCTCTCTCTCGCTATCTCCCGCTCCTCCCGCCGGGCTGAGGCCGAGCACAACTCATCACCCCGCTGCCCGCAGCCGCCTCCGTGCGCTCGGCTCCACGCAGGGTCCGCAGCCGCTGCGCACCCGGTGAAGAACTGGCCGCCCCCTCCTCCTCCTCCCCTCCCCGGGGCACGGCCACCTTTGCTAGCTATTTATAGCGCAGCCCCCCCAGCCCCCCCCGCAGCCCTTTCTTTTTTGCGTGCAGTGAGTAAAAATAAACACTATTAATAGGCCAGCTCCTGTATGCGGAGCCGCCGATGGAAGGAGAAGGCAGCGGCAAGGGACAGCCTGCGTTAACTTTCTCCTTCCTCCCTCCCTTCCCCTCCTTTAGAAAAGGCTGGTGCAAGATGCTCCCGGCCGGCTGCAACATCCTGCCCTGCTCGGCAGAGTAAATCCCCCCGCCCAGGGTGGGCAGCCGAGGTGTGAAGGTCGGGGGGGCTCTGCCCGCAGCCGCTGCCGTCCCCCGCCGCCAGCATCGCCCCTTCCCGCATGCAGCCGCCACGCCGGGGGTTGTTGTTTTACCTGGTTTTAATGCCCGAGGATCAGCTTGCTCCCCCCACGTTTTTATTTTTTTCCTTCCCAGTCCTTCCAGCCCTTGGTGCGAAGCCTCATTCCTCGGTGAGCATCGCTAATAGCGTTGGCAGAGAGCTGGCATCGACTTGCACTTAATATTCCTGCCCCATTGGATCTGCTGATAAATCTCAACTCTGACGTCAAAGTCTTCACTTATATTCATGATCCAAGTCTGTGAATCAGAGCCGCTGTGATCAGAATAACAACGAGGCTGGCTCCCTGCTCCACATCCCCATCCACACCCGCAGGCACGAGGGGGGTGCGCGCACCCGCCCCGCCGATCGTTCATTCATGAGCTCTCCCGCCACCCCGACGCACCTCCCCAAGGTCGGGGCCCGCTGCACCTGCGTCCTGCGGATGCAGCTTTGGGCTGGAGCCAGGCCCCGGCGCCTCGCAGGGTTTATTTTTACCGCCGGTGCCGAGGGACGCGGGGATGGGAAGGGAGGAGGCACCCGGCGTGGCGCGGCTCCGGTGCCCCGCTCTTCAAGGACGATGTCCGGGGACGGCACCGCCAGCCCCCCTGTACCCCAGGAGGCGGCAGCTGGAGGGGCTCGGGGGGTCCTCTGCAACCAGGCTGGGCAGCTGCATCCCTCCTCTGGGGAGACATCACACCCCAGAGCCTTCGCTCCACAGAGGCTTCCCTGCAGCCCCTGGAAAGCTGGGATGAGGAGGATCCACACCTGGGAGCCTCCTGTGGGCTGCCCAGCTCTGCAGCCGCCCCCCTGTGAGGGGACACCTACCCAAGAACGGGGGGCTGGGGGTCTGTCCCTCACCGCAGCACCCACCCACTCATTCCCAGCTCTTCCCTCCCGACTATTTGGGAAAGGATCAGCCTGGAAGGGAACAAATTCCAAAGGCACGATTCTTTTTCCAGCCGCAAATGGCTCCGTGATTCAGCTCGGGAGCAGAATCATCAAAGCAGGGATGCTCAGCTCCTGGATCCACGGCATTTCAGCTACACCTTCTCCCTCCTTTCCTATTGGTTTCGTAACACTCCCGCTCCACTCTTTCATCCCCCTCTCTGTTCCAGGCTGGAGCTGTGCGGCGCGGCGAGCTCAGCGCCGGGAAGGATTTCCAGCTCCCGACGTTCAAAGAGATTTAGGTGAATATCGGCGGTTTTGGCTGAACCCAACCGCCCCAGTTTGGAGCATCTGGGTTCTTAATCAGGCCAAGCCCCGTCCCAGGGGACTGGAATCGTCATCCACCTGGGGCCGCCGGGCGCGTGACCGAGCGGTGCGTGCGAGAGGCAGGAGCGGCACCGGGAGGGGCGGAGGAAACCCGGGCGAGGAGCTGAATGAATCCGCTCCCGCTCCCGGGAATTACGCACCGCCCGCGGAAGGGGAGGCGGGTGAGGAGCTCTGCCTGGCTCCCATCGGCAGCGGCACCCGCCGGGAGGTGGGGGCAGGAAGACGGGCTGGACGGAGCCGATGCGGCAGAGGGGATGTGTCTCCCGTGGGGTCCGAGCCCACCCGGGGACCCCGGGCTGAGAGGAGTGCGGGTGGTCTCAGCTGGTGGGCCACGAGCAGCCGCCGGGCTGAGCAGCGATGTCCCCGCTGCCCCTGCCAGTGGCTGCCACGTGCCCTACCTGACAGAGGGGGGCTCGGCCCCGCCGGCACCGAGGCTGAGCAGGGCGGGCACTGCAGCACACGGTGCATCCCTCCAGTGACTGCCCTCCGGCGCCCAGCTGCCCCACTCTGGCTCTTGGATCCTCTCATCTGTCTGTGCCTCTTGCACAGACACACACCCCAGGGAGTCTCAGCTGACCCCAAATCCCATGGGCCCACTGGAATTGCCTTGGAGCTCCTACTCCCTCCAGTATCCCACCCCTTTCCAGTCTCTCTTGCAGAAATGCTCTCAAACACTCACCTCTTCCATGTGGCCCTGGGGACCCCACAAGTCCCTTCCCCACCTTCAGTTCCTCCCCCTGGCACCCCACCACAAGTTTGGCACAATCCCAGGATATTTTTCCTGCATCTCCAGCAGGCATTTCCCTGCTGTGCTCCAGAAGTGCCCCCTTTCCAAGCGCTCATCCCGGTGGGGGGGGCTACTTGTCCTCCAGGGAGTAGCAGATCCATGTCTCTGAGGAGGTTCTGGGGGGTTTCCCCATTTGGCTCTGCTCCCCCCAAGCTCAAGGGAGCACGTGGGAAGTGCTGGCAGAAGCTCTTCCTCCTCCTGTGCTGAGGTTTCCTGGTGACAAAAATGACGCTGCCCCCAGAGCTGCCCCACTGTGTGTGTGAGGATGAACCACCTTACACTGTATTTTCAGTGTTTGAGACTCTACTTTTCAAGGTTGTATATAATGTTCTGAGCTCCCTGGGTACCTGCAACACCATTCTGACAACATGTTAAGTGTGCTTTATCTGTATTCAAATTACAGACTCGATAGTGAGGAGCAAAAATCAAAGCTAATCAAAGACACCAGCCTGAGCCTGACACTGCAATTACAGAGCAAGGGGCCACCAGCCTCACCTGGGAAGGCCGTTCAGCACGGAGGAGGTTTTCCCTTGTCATCTTCCACCTTCATTTCTCATCTCCCTCCTCGGCTTTCAGCCCTTGGGAAAAGCTCAGTGATGAACACAGATCTTCCTGTGGGATGAACAAGGGTCTTCCTTTGGCACTGCCCCACAGGGATGTGGGTGCTGCCAGCCCACGGCAGGGCTTGACCTGCCTCTCATCCTGCCTTGGAAATTGTGCTTTTTTGGTTAAAACAAGGGGGTGGCAAGCTGAAAACAGGGTGGCAATCAGTAATGGCATGGCTGTCCCAGGCAGAGCCCGCTGGGAACCAAAGCTTGCACGAGGGCTGCTGTTCAAAGGGTGGTGCAGAGCTCACCAGTTCTCCATCATTTTTACCTCTAAAAGTACTGAAATCGGCTTTAAATCTTTCCCTTGGGGCAATGTCGTCACCTCCCAGCATCACATGAGCGTTTTCCACCCAAGCTCCCACTCCTGTGTGACAGACCCTGAGCTCATTGCCCTGAGACCCCCCAGGAGGGGCTCAAAGCCGCGCTGCCGGAACCTTCCCCACCGTGTTTATCCCGGCATCTTTTCCGCAGTGAGCGGATCCAGCCTTATTCCCGTGCCTCCGTTGTTCCCTGTTACTCCAACGGTGCTTGAAGAGCTCTAAGAAGGAAAAGCACAGCTATAATTAGCAGTGCTGACTAATCAGGGTGGCAAACAAGCGCACTGCGCCCGCCAGCCTCCCCAAATCGGGGCCGTCGGGGGCCGCGCGCCGCTGGGAGCGTGGAGAGTCCTACATTCCAGGGCTTTGCATAATTCCTGGTGGAAATGAGGCCGTTTTCTCACTGCTGCCACTGGAAAGAGAGGCCTTCTCCTGGTGCTGGGCCCCAGCATCCCAGCCTGGTGGGAAGCACTGGGGCTCCACGCTGGGTTTGGGTGTTTGAGGTGCTGATGCCAAAGCCAGGCGGTGGAGTTGGAGGATGGCAGGCAGGAGTCTGGCTGAGAAAATCCTCCATGTCTGCTGAAAACCAGCTGATTAGGGTGAAAAGCCCCTCTCCAGGTGGGTGGAATGGGGCTCCTTTGAGGGCCTGGCTTGCAGGAGTGGCCTCTGCCATCCCACCTGCAGCAGCACCACTGCAACCCTGAGTTCCCTCTTGGAGAGCTACGGGTGGATCACTGGCTTTTCCAGCACCACGGAACAGCTTCCTGCCCCAAAATGAGCTCTCCCTGGGGTGTCCTGCCTGGGGACAGTGGGGACACTGTGTCTCACTGCCCTGTTGCCTTTAGACGTGCAGCTGCTGGGAACTTTCCCCATTTAGGGGGACCTGCACAGGGACAGAACCCACAGCTGTGCCAGGAGGTGAGGGGAAGCCCTGGGAGATTTGAAGGCTCACTCTGACTTCTCCTCCTGGTTCCCACCTAACAAACACTCAGGACAAAGCAGGGGGAGGATTTTTCCCTCCTTCCACCGGTGATATCATTCCCACACGGATGATTTTGCTCCAATCCTTGAGCTCTGCCGCTTTCCCGAGCCAGAGGAACACGTTCTGAAGCACCTTTGCTGGCACACAGGGTGTCACCATATGTCACCCTGGCTCTGGAGAACAGGGCTTCTGGGAAAAGTGCTTTTTTAACAAAATAAAGGGCTTTTGCACCATGTTTTACTCCTTCTCCCAGGCTGTATGTGCTGCTCTGGCTGCTGCCTCATCAGGAGCGACAGTGTTTCCCTACACTGCCATTCATCAAGCCATAGGGAACACTGGGAGTGTGCAGGGCAAAAGGCAAAATATTAGGGCAGATGATTGTGATAACTGATAATTAAAAATAACCTAATTTACCTGATATGGCATGGAGGTAAGGAAGGTTTTCTATGGGTTTGGATGGGGGAAAAATAAGCAAGGACCTTCAAAAAAATACAAAACCCAGAGTCTTTTGGCAATGAGTGCTGGGCAGCTGCCCCTCCCTGCTGTGTCCCTGCCACCTGCTGCCACCAACACGAGACTTCCAAAGCCAGGCTCGGAGTGAAGCACTCCAGAGGAGCACTGGAGCACTGTGACACTGGAGCCAGGGCAGAGATGCAGCTCTGAGGACCAGGAGGGTCCCAGGTGTGTCCAGATCCATCGGCACTGACAGAACGCTGCAGCCACCACGTGCTGGCAGGGGTTGGAGTTTTTGCTCCGTTTCAAGTGCTAAACCCCCGTGCTGATCCCTCCTGGTGAAGTGGCCCGGGGGGAGCAGCAGGCAGCCCTCCCACCCAGCAGGGACAGCCCCCTGCGGCAGCGCTGAAAGGCCCTCCAGCCTCCCCAGTTCCTTCCCCGCTGGGCAGGAAGGAAGTTGGTTCTACAAAACCCAGGGAACAAATCTCAGCTTTGAAGTCGAGCACAAGGCAGCTCGACACCCCCCTCGCCCAAGCACAGCCAGTCCTCTCTATTTATTGATTTTAACTTGTGCTTCTGACATTTAAACAGGATCCTGTGTGGAGTCACAGCCCGAGCTCCCCTCCCGAGCACAGGCACATTCCCTGGAATTAGGCTGGGGGACCACATTGTCTGGATGCAGAGCCCTGGTCTCAAACGTGGTGACATCACCAGAAAAGGTCGCAGCTGCTCGCTGGTAAATGGAATAATTTGTATAAAGCAAGTGCTTGGCTCAGAAAAAAAAAAAAATCTGCTAGAGTTAAGGCAAGCAGAAACCTGGGTCTGGTCCCAGCCCTCAGCCTGAGCTGTGCACACCTGAACTTGGGCTGTTTGGAAGTATTTTTTTCCCCCTTTGGGCAATTCATTTTCTCCCTCATCATCACTGCCCAGAGCTGTGTCTCAGCAGGGGGAGATTCCCCCAGGATACAAGAGACTTTTCCTGGAGTACCAACAACCCAGCCAGAGGAGAGAGCTGCTAAATATCCAGGCAATATTCCTTCTTCGTCCTCCAGGATGGGGTTTGAAGCAGGAAAGTCGTCTGTTCCCCGAGGATTTCCCTCTGCCCTGGGGATTTCATCCCAGGGCTGTGCCGTGCCTGTCCCTGCAGCGATGTTGGGGGGTCACTTGGCCGAGAAACGTCATACCCCCGAGACCCCCTACGGGTGAATTTATGGCAGAAAGGCACTGAGCAGAGGGCGTGGGGAAAGCAGCAGTGAGGAAACACCCTTCAAATACCTTAAAACTGCCGAATTTGAAGGGTTTAGGGCAGCTGAGGGCAGTGGGATGGGTGGGGAGCATGAGACACGGGACTGCACCTTCCCGTCCAGTTTTGAGCTTATTCCCTGTCGTTTTTTTTATATTTTCTTTTTCTCCCCAAAGGTCAGCTCTCTTGTCAGAGCTCAGAGTCACAACCATCGCTCCTGCTATCGCTGCAATCGCGTGTGATGAGTCACTTGTTTAACGGGAAGAGGCTCTGGTTGCTATAGGGATGGCAGAGAGGGGAGAGGATCCCTGCCTTGCCCTCAGCGCCGCCTGTGACGGGGAAAACACAAGCCCGGAGCCCCGCGGGCCGGAGCGCCCTCCGTGCTGGCTCGGTGACACAGTTTGGCATCCCGGGCTGCCCAGGCGGGTCCCGAGCACGGGACGTTCTGGAGCTTGGAGACATCCCAGGGCTGGGAGGCGGCAGGAACAGGGAGGGACCGGGATGTGCTCGATGTCAGGTTTGGGTCCCACACGGAGCTGGGAGCTGCAGAGGCTGCGGGGGCTTTGGGGTGATGGGAGGAGACACTGCTGAGCTCCCCACCACGGGCTCATTCACCCCAGCCCTCCTCAAGCCTTTCCTGCAGCTCCCAGGAAAACGTGGCCCCTGGGACTGGCAGGGCTGATCCCTTTGCATCCCAGCCAGCACCCTGATGGCAAGGGTGAGATGTGGGCAGTGCTGGAGCAGCTGGGGTAGTCTGGCACCTCAGGAAATGAGGCCACCAGGTCACCAAGGTCAGTCGCCAAGGCCGCCATCACCCATCTCCTCCCCGCTCAGTGATTGCAGGCCCGTATCTCCCCTGGGTTTCATCACCTTGGGGCTCCCCCATCCTGCAGTCAGGCACCTCCCAGGGCTGCCTGTGCACTCCCTTTGCTTCCCTCTCCCGGGACTGACTCCCTCATTCACACCCAGAGGAGGCTCTGGCCACTTCTGCAGGGACAGGGTGGGGGAATTCTGCCAGGCCCACCCTGCAGACCCCCCTTCCCCCCGGGTAACCCCCACCCCCTGCGTGGGGCTCGGCAGAGACGCTGCTCTCCCCTGGGACACCCCCTGCTTTCCCAGCTCTTCATTAGGGAGCCACTAATTACCTCCAGTGCTCACTGATGCCGTTTCACCGACGCTCTGGCTCGGTGTGGACGTGCCACGTTTGGCTCTGCAGCTCCTGACAGGGCTGCAGTTTGCCCACTCACTCTTCTTCCTCTGGGTCGGGAGAATTTGGTGCCTCTTCATGATGGGGGGGAGAGAGAGGAGAAGCCTCCAGCGTTCAGCTGTGCTCTGCCAAAGTGTTTGCATTTGTTCCCTCTGGCAGGAGCGGGGTTGGAAGGGCTCCTGCACGGGCTCCCAGAAGCTCTGGCTTTCAGAGAGGAGCATCCCCTGTGAGAAATAATTGGGGGGAAAAATAAGAAGGTGGCAGAGGGAGAGATCCAAACCTCTGTGGAGTGCAGTGCTGGGGCATTGCAGAAGAGCAGGGGTTTGGGTGCTCTGCTGGCATGAGCAGCACTGGGGAAGGCTCTCCCACCGTCTCTGGGCTGTCCAAGCAGCCCAATCTCACCAGCTCCTGAAGCGTTTTGGGAGTTCCTCACGCTGGCAATAGCATGTCCTTGGAGGTGGAATCAGCGGAATCACCTCTCTTCCCACTCTGTGGGTCCCACAGTTCACCACCACGCAAGAAAAGCTGTAACACTGCTGGTCCTGGAGCAGCTCCAGGGACGGGGACACGGGGGGAGTGGCTGTCACCGGAGGAGATGCAATGGGGGGAAAACACTTCTGCTGAGGTGACAGCCCCGGGGGTGCAGAGATGCGGCTTCATCCTCTGCCTGACCCCTCCCACCCCTGGGTGCACCACAGGGACCAGAGCAGGGACCCACGTTTTGTGTCACCCTCAGCACGCTGGTCCGTGGTGGCAGCGGCTACAGCCTGGGGCAGGGCCCCTCAGTGCTGCGTGGGGGCTTTCTGGGCCCCTACCCTTGCTGGATGCCAAGCTCTCAGCCTCTGTGCCTGTTTGTACCCAGGCTGGTGGGTCAGCAATGTGTTCTGAGGAGCTGCAGCGTGAGCGGAGCTGCGCTGTGACTCACAGGGCTCAGCGTCCCGGCGATGCCGCCGCTGGGATCCGGCTGCGAGAGCCCCAGGAGCAGGACGGGCACTGCTCCCCTTCCTCCGGGTCCGGATTTCCCTGGCCGGGAGGAGATGGATACCCCGGTGATGCCCCGTCCCGTCCCACCTGCACCAAGCAATGGGGGTATGAGGAGCAAACCCTTCCCTCCCACAGTCGCTGCCTCCAGCCCAGCAGAGCCCCAGGAGGGATGCAGGAGGAGGCTCAGCCGCCGCCAGGCTGTGCAGCCGCCCAGGGCCCCCGATTGCTTTGTTTGCAGGCGCAGTTTCTGCGGGTGAGAGCGGAGGGCAAGGGTTGAGCCACTGGCGGCAGCGCCGGGCACCCCCCAGCACCGGCAGCCCCAGGGGTTTGTGTGACCCACCCCGGGCACTGCGGGGGGATTGCAGGGCGCCCCCCCACCCGCGGGAACCAGGGCCGTGGGCACTTCTCTGCTCTTTCCGTGCACAAGCCCCTGGAATGTTTGCGGATGGCTCGGGCAGGGAGTGCAGGCGAATCCTGTAACGGAGCCCGGGGCAGGGCAATCCCTGTGTCCGTGTTCCTCCAGCACAGCCCCCGCTGTCCCCAGGGCTGCCTTGGCCAAAACTGCCCCGGAGAGCCCAAACCTCTGTCCTTTGGGAGGGGATGGACAGCTCCCCACCTGTCTCGTGGGGTGTCTGTGCCCAAATCTGCCTCACTGGGTGCCTGAGTCCCCCAGTCCTGCCCTGTTGGGTCCCTGCATTCCAAATTCTACTTTGTTGAGTTCCTTTCCCTCAAATCCCACCTTGTTGTCTGTCAGCTCCCCAGATCCCCCCGCAGCGAGTCCCTGACCCTCAAATCCTGTCCCGTTGAGTTCCTGGTGCACGACCCCAGAGGGGACAGCCTTGCCCATATCCCACCGCCCAACGGGAAGGGGGAGATGCTACGTGGCCAAGCAACTCAATTATTATATCCTGGTGCTTAATTAAATCCCATCCAAAATCATCCACCTTGGGATAATCTGGAATCGCCAGGTGGCTATTCCAGCAAGGGAAAAAAAAAAAAAAATCTGCTGCTTTCCCCATCAGGTGTTTCTGGAGACAGACAAGAGGCGAACCAGGCTCTTTAAATAGCTCAGCACAAGAGGCAGCTCGCTGGGGTGGGAGCGGGAGCTGCTCCTGCTGCCGGAGCTGAAGGTCGGCTCCGCTCTCGGCTCCGCGCCGGGACACGGCGGGCGAGCGGCACAGGCTATTTATAACTGCCGGGCTTTTGAAGAAAACTAAACCCCATCCAGGAAAAACACCGCTGGTACCTCGGCAAAAACAAGCCCGGCCCCGAGCCCGGGCCCTGGGAGAGCCCCCTGTGCCCACCCCAGCACCCTCAGGGGCTGAGCTCCAGCTGGGGACTGGCATCGCTGCAATTTTGGGGAATTGTGGGGAATATCACACCAAGGCACAGGCTGTTGGCATTCCCTGACTCTGTTAAAGTGGAAATAGGGAGATGAGAGCTCGGAGCAGGGTCAGAGCATCCTCTCGGCTCCCAGCCCGGTGCTGGATGGGGGCTGTGGATTAATTAATTAGTTAGTGCCACCTCGGGGTGGGTGGGGCAGTGGGTGGCAGCGAGGGGTTGTTTGCAGAGCACCGGGGATATGTGGGGCCTGGGCTGCCCCCCCAGCCCGGGGCACAGGCAGAGCCCCAGCACAGCTCAGCCCTCTGGGGCTGTTTTGGGTTTGGAACCCCCCCAGGGGCTGGACACCCACGCAGAGCTCGGAGCCATCCCCGTGCCCATCTGGCAGCCCCAGCAGAGGCACCCCAGGGTGTCCCCCCCGTGGGGGTGCCTGTGAGCACCTTTCTTCCTGCCACTGCACTTCCATGACCAGGCAAAACAGGGGTGTATTTTTTCCCCTCAGTTATGACATTTTCATCCTCGGAATCTTTCCAGGCATCACAACTCTGGCATCCCCAGTGTCGGTCCCAGAGCACCTGAGGAAGAGGTGATGCCACTGGAGAGGTGCTGGGGTAGCAGGAGCTGCTGGTGCCACTTGAGGGATCGTTGGCTCCCGGTGGGGGGAGCAGCAGTTTGAATCTATCAAAGACACACAGCTGGAACAAAAACCTGCCCAAACGCCTCCCAGGAGGCTTGGGGGAAAACCAGGGTAGAAATGGATGGTGTGAAAGCCACAGCAAGGTGACTTCCCATCCCTGGAAGTGTCCAAGGCCAGGTTGGATGTGACTTGGAGCAGCCTGGGACAGTGGAAGGTGTCCCTGCCCATGGCAGGGGGTTTGAAATGAGATGGGTTTTAAGGTCCCTTCCAACCCAAAACCTTTCTGTGATGATTCCATGACATGAACCATCCCTAAACACACAGCCAGGAGGTGGTGGTGGGGTCTGTGGGTCCTCAGGGTGGCTTTGGGGCATCTCAGCTGCTCCCAGGAGCTCTCAGAGGATCCAGCTCTCTCCCAGCAAGATCCACCAGCCTGGTGGGTTATTTTTTTCAGTGCTGGGATATAATTAGTGCCAGTTCCTCAGAGCTGTCACTCACCATCACGCAGCCCTTGCTTTTCCTGGGAACATGACTAACTGGCAAGCGGCTGCACACGCCCGGGAAGGTGCAGGGGGAAGCGAAGATTTGCTTTCCTCCCTGGGAAATGAAAAAAAAACCCCAACTTCAGGAGCCACTTTGCAGCCTCAGAGAGCAGAATAAACTGTGTCAGTGCTGGAGGAGGGATGAGCCACCTGCCAGTCACGCGGGACACCCACGGCCCCTCCCAGCACGGGCAATCTTGGAGATGTTCAGAACCAGGGGTGGGACCACCCAAAAACCCACCCACCCCTCTGCCAACCTCCTGCTTTCCCTTCCTGTTCTCCCCATCTCTTGCACCTCCACGCAGAGGGTGCTCTTGCCCCCACTCCCCTTTCCCGGGGGGGTTTCTGCCCTCTCTGCTGGCCTTGCAGGTCGTGTCTCCTGTTCCTGCCCTCGGGCTGTGACCACAGCCCCAGAGAGCCCGGGCTGGATCCTGCTCCCCCCCGTGGGTTATTGCAGAGAGTTTGATGTTTTGTTAGAGGTATTTTCAGCGGTCCCAGCTCTCCCAGGAGCTCCTGTCCCTGGGTCATTGCTCCCGAAGCCCTTGGCTCCAGCCGAGTGGGAATAGCAAAGAGAAACCGCTTTTCCCAAACCCAGTCACCTCCTCCTGCTGGGGGATAAAAGGGAAGCTCTGGCTAAACCAAAGCTTGGCTCTTCTCTTGGGTCTGGGGTTCAGCAAACTGAAAGGGCTCAGAAATGTAACCCCGGGTTTATGGTGGGTTTTGTACCAGGACAAACACACAAAGGTAAAATCTCTGCTGAACTCTTCGCTTTACTGCACCTCAGGGACAAGTTAATGAAAATATTCCCATTTCTGGTCTGTCTGGGGGCTTCAGACATCCCTTAATGCCCCTTCTTAGCCTGAAAACCCACTCTCTGATCCTCATCAACCTGCTCTTGTCCCCATGTTCAGGGAACACCCCAAGCACATGGCAGGAGGCTCTAGAAGGAGATGAGCACCTTTGGCACAGGGGCTGTCCCTCCATCCCCAGCAGCACCAGGTACCAGCCTGGTTTGGCTCTTTTGTGCTGAACTGACGGCAAAGAATTCTGAAGGAATAAACTGGATTTTTTCCAAACTCGTGGCCTTTCACTTGGAGAAATATTGTGACTCAAAATCTGAAAACGAACAGTTTAACATTAAAAAAAAAAAAAAAAAATTAAAAAGAGGACTTGGGAAGGATGACCAAGAATAACCCTTTTCCCCATCACCCCCACGTGCTTTCTTGAGCAGCTCTCTCTGCCCTTGCTGGGGAGGAGCTGGGGCTTTGCTGGTGTGAGGGTGGAAGCAAAGGGACCTGGAACAGTGTCCTAAGGGACCCATCTTTTGGTACTGAGGGGTATCATCTTGGCTTGGCCAGGTGATGGGGAAGGACCCACACGGGTTTCATCACCCTGGGACTGTCCAGGATGCAGAGATGGGAATTCCCACCTGCCACAGCCCCCCATCAACACCCAGAGCCCCCAGGACCTCCAAAGACACAGCTGTGGAACTGAGGCTTCCAAAACACCCAGAGTATTTAAAATTACCCACCACTAAAAGCACCATCAGCCCCAAATGGTAGGGGATGCAAACGAGTCAGGACCTGGAGGTCCCACAGGGTCTGAAATCCATGTTGTCATCACTGTGAGGTTCCTGGCCATCTGTCCTGTGGCTTTGAGGAGGGTCTATCTCATAAAGACCACCAGGATACCAACCCTCTGCTCCCAACCGCCCCTGGACACAGCTGGTCCTGTCCAGCAGCACTGCCAGATGTGATTCCCCTTCCCTGAGCTATCCCATCCCATCCCATCCCATCCCATCCCATCCCATCCCATCTCATCCCACCCCACCCCACCCCACCCCACCCCAC
>NW_020956318.1:12382-36478 GCF_003031625.1 Empidonax traillii | reverse complement strand
ATGGCCCACCTCTCCAGGCCCAGCTGATCTCGTTCCACTTCCAAGGAAAAGCTTGGCTGCAGGTAACCTACCCTCCTACAAGGCCCTAAAGTCAGATTTTCATAATCTTAATGCAGTTTTTAGTAGTTTTTGGACAAAATTCCCAAAGATTGCTCTGGTTCTGATAAAGATTGAAGAGGGGAGACAGCTGAGTACCCTTGGAGTATGGAAAGCACTGCTGTGGTTTGTGTTTGTGTTTGTTATTTGTATTTAGCAGCTTTCAGAACAATTGACAGCCACTAAACGTGCTCATTGTTAGCAACTAAAATATTTAACCTGCTGCTGTGTAAATAATTCATCCTTCCCTTTCCTGGCTTCCCCTCTCCCGCTGGGGCAGTGCAGGAACACCCCCCACACCCCACCAGGTCCACACAAGCACCAGATCAGGGAGGGAAGGGACTGGAAAGGATCTTAAAGCCCATCCAGTCCCACCCCCTGCCCCACCCTCCCAGCCAAGAATTCCTTCCCAATATCCACCTAAACTGCCCCCTGTCACTTTTTGAGGCCGTTAATTCTGACACAGAGCCCAGGCAGTTCTGACCAAGAGCCAGATGTGTGAAGGACCAAACCATTTCCCTCTGCAGAGGGAACAGAACAGTGTTCTCCAGAACACAAACACAAGATGCCTCCAAACCCTCCCGCTGCCACTGCTCCACTCCTCCCCTTCCTCACCCTGAACCACCATCCCAGACATCTCATCCCACCTGGGAGCAAACAGAGCAGCAGGATGGGGAGGTGGCCCCAGTTCCAGGCCTGGCTTGGCAGGAGGGGAGGGGAGCAGAGAGGAGCAGCCCCGAGGTTAATTTAGTGCCCTACGAGCGAACGCTGGCAGGATTTGGGAATTAATTATGGTCCAGGGGATTGTTTCCTTTCGAGGGTCACAGTGGGAAGGTTTGATTTGTCTCAGGGGCCTCTGTCAGTCTATTTTCTTTCTTGTACCAATCAAACATGGTTTGTTTTAAGCAGCTGCTAAACCGAGCTGGCACGGTGACTCCCAAAGCTCCTGCTGGGAACCAGCACATGCCGGGCACAAACACCAGCCCAGGAGTCCCCTCTGCTGCTGCAGAGCTGAGGGCAGGGCCTCTCCCCAAACACGCTGTGGGATCTGTGGAATTAGCAGGAAAACAGAACACGGGGAGAAATAATAACCATGGGATGGCCTGGAGTTCTGGAGTCACCTGCCGTGACCAGCCCAACACCAGTCCCAGCACCAGTCCTGCCCTGCTGGCACTCCCAGCTCAAACCACTTCCAGGCCTTCTGATTCTGGTTGTTCAAAGCTATTTCTGGGTGATGCTCCTTCTGCAGGGTCTGAAAGTCAGACTCACGTTCACTGCAGTTAAAATTAGCTCCATTTATTTACTGCTGATGTGTGACCCAGCAGGGCAAGGACCAGACAGGATTGTGGATTTAAAGGCAGGTTTTGCAGAGCAGCTGCCATTTGAAAATCTCACCTGCTTCTATTGCACCTCATCCCATCCATTCCCACTCCTGGGAGCAGCCTCTGATCCAGTTTTCCCCCTAGAGAGCTGAGCTGCAGTGAACCACACAGACAGGAAGACCTGTCCTGCAGTGAACCTGCTCCAAGCACAGGGTACTATTTTTGCTTTTCAGTGTCTCTGTTCCAGATCAGTCAGATAATATTTGCAACAAAGTCTCATGGAGACCAACACGGTGAGGGGGGAAAGAGGGAGAAAGCCAGGGATCCCAGGGAAAGGCAAGGGCAGAGCTGGGGGTTCTGCTGGAGGGATGGAGAGCAGCAGGGATGGGGTGGTGGAGGCCCTGGTTTCATCAGCACATCAGTTACAACCATGACACTGAATTCTAAACTGCTCCGGCTTTAAACCTGCACAGGTTTTGGGGGTGCAGACACAGCAGGGTCAGGATCCCTCAGCGGGGTGGGAAAAGCTGAGGACTGGAATTCAAGGAAAAGCCTCTGGGCCACGTGCATTTGATCATCCATGACCTTTATTGGAGACAGCCGGGTCATTTATTCTACAGAAGCAACATCACACCATTCTCTTCCCCTTTAACTCCTTTTAGTCTCCTTAGAAATCTGTAGCAAAAGTGCACTTTGAACAGTTTTTTTAATCTATAGTATATATCTTTCAATATTATCTCTCAGTCAGGTATTTCATCTGTAAAAACGTATCGCCAGATATACAAAATACGTCTAGTGTCCTACATTAATTATTGTATTTACTGTTTCATTATTTTTTTGACTCAGTGCTCTCTTCTTTTTTTTTCTTTCTTTTTTTTTTTTTTTAAATTTTTATTTTTATTTTTATTTTATTTTTTTGCAAGGCTTGGTGATGCCAGTCTGCTGGTGGCACCAGCAGGAGAGGACTCACAGCTTGTGTGTGGAGAAGGGGAGACTCTCAGCCAGGAACAATGGGCACACAGTAAGAACAGGATGACAAGGACATCTGCTGCTGTTGAACGTGTCTCTCCAAATGACAGTACTCTGGATAATAAAAAAAGGCTTAAAAAAAAAACCCCAATGTGCATATTTTCTGTTCTGGAAGAGGAGAAGGAGAGCTGCAGCCAGCTGGAATACCCCGGGGATGGGCCATTTGCAGTTTGAAGGCAGGAGTTAATTGTTAATTGCTAAACATTTGTGGTCATGGGAGGGAGAAACGTGAAGCCACCAGGAGAAATGGGAAATGCTGCTTTCCTGAGGACAGGGGTTTGGGAGAGGATTGAACAGCCTGTACAAGCCACAGAATTGCATAAGTTAAACATCCTCAAGAACAACAAGCACTGGAGGGCAGGTGAGGGGCTGTGCTGGAACCAGGGTCACCCAGCAGGGTGGAGACAGGAACACACCCATTCCCACTGGGATTTAGAGCCAGCTGTGACAAGCTATGGCACTGCAACAGGGCTTCCCAACAAGAAACCTGCACCAGATTTTCTGAGAGTTCTTTCAAACTTCCTCAGTCTTTTCTTTCTAGTTATCCTGGAGATGATAATCTCCACACATGTGATGGGGAATTGCTTGTTTCAGTCTTGGAAAGACAAGCAATTCCCCCTGTTAAGCAAGGCCTAGGGAGGTAAAACAATCAGAAGCATTTTTAGGGGGTGTTGTGATTCCCAGATTACCAACAAAGGACAAGGAACACTTACAAGGCAATGTCTGGGTTGGTGGGATGGTTTTTCTTCTCACCTGTTCATCCCCTTGAGGCCTCAGAACACCTGGATTGGTTCCTTAAGTGCTGCTTCCCTTGGTTAACCCTTCCCAATCAGTGCTGTTCCCGTGGATCAGCACAGATTCTAAATGCACCAGTTGGCTTGGAATTGACTGAAATGTGGAATAGCTCCTGGTTCAGAACGAGGGCACTTTTGGTTTATGCAACAGCTCCAAGAAACGCTGGAACTTCCCCTTCCTACAGCGGGAGACGTTCCTCGACAGGGCCCTGCTCTGCTGCCCCGGGAGCTGGGGCTGGGAGGCACAACTGCTGATGTGCACCCAGCTCTCTCCTCCTGCAGGGCAGACAGAGGAGAGGAAATCACCCCAAAAGGCAGCAGTGCTGTTTTAGTGTTCTCCAAACCCACCACAGTGCAGGCTGGGGAGGCTGACAATGCTGCAGAGAGAGGGCTTTGTCTGCTTTTCTTTAGAAAAATGACAGACTTGACATTTCCAGTATGTCTTAGCTTTGTGCTGCTTCTCAAGTCTGAGTCACCAAAAATATCCAGCAACCAGCTGCTGCTCAGCTCTTAAAATATGCCTTCAGCTGACACTGAATATGGAAATCGTTCTGCTAAAATACAGAAAAACCACCATGGCAGAAATCAAGGTACAGCCTCAGGCCAACATTGAATGGTCACAATCCTACAATGCTACTTTCAGATCTCTTCTTCCATCCCTGGCCAAACAAGCAGCCGGGTTTCAAGTCGAGGTAAGGCGGATTTTGGAAGATAGCACGTGAAAGAAGCCCAGGAAGGAAACTGGAACAAAGCTCTTCTGGTGATGGCAGTCAGCACTAATCCTCCAAAAAGGGCAGGGAGAGACCCTCCTCCTCCTGCTGGCTCTGTCCTGGTCCTACAGCAACAGCGAGGAACTGCTCCTGCCCTCCCAAATCTGTTCCATTTGGACATATCTTGATCCCTTTGTTTCTCGGACACGGGGTCCTTCCCTCAGTCCCGGGACTGGTAGAAGAGGATGTATCCACTCTCTGAGTTCTTGGAAATGTCTGATGTCAACCCATAGAATTCTTCAATGGCCTGGGCATCAATTTTCTGAAAATTAACAAGAGTTATAATTAGCTTCAGTCAAACCCTCCCCCTCAGAGGCCCTTTCCCAGACAAGGTGTCACTGCCAGTTCTTGGAGGTGATGCTGGAAAGCTGAGCAGCATTGACACAACAACACTGAACCAACCAAACATCTTCTCCACTTCAGAACTCATTGACTGCTGAAAAAACCAGGATGGAATAACAGAGCTCAGAGAATGGGGGCACTCTTAAGCTGGGCTACAAAACAAGGGGTCCAGGAAAACGTATCCTTAAAACACCACGTGACATCTTTATATTTGTTTTCTCCTTCAGACTGGTCTCACCTTTCCTGAGTCTTTTGCAATGTAAATGAAAAAAAAATAGCAGTTACAGAGCAGCAAAGAAGATTTTTGCACAGTAGATGCTGAATAGATTTAACATTCAGCTAAAATAACTCCAGATTTTAAAGTTATTGTCACCCTCTTCAGTAAAGAAGTCCTGCAAGTGCTACTGGTAATTGCACCCTGAAGTCTGGGGATCTCAACTAATTACGATCTTCTGGCCATAAGAGAGTTTTCCTTCCTTCAGATCTGCTGGCACAGAGCCTGCAGGAAGATTATCACAAGGTCTGTGTTTAAAGAAGAATTAATTATTTGCTGTATTAATATAATTAAATGGCCAGCTTGTATTTAAAGCTGTGAACTACGAGCAGAAAAGTGGCTTTCCTTTCCAACCAGCCAGGCCTGTAGGGCATTTGAAAGGGTTTTTGAAGATGCAAGTTCCACATGTCTGGATCCTGTGCCTGAGAACAACTGGCTTCAGATTACTGAGTTGGATTCTGCAGTCAGGGAGAGAAAAACACTGAAATAAAACCCTCTCAGGGGCCTGTGCTGCTCAGCACTGCGCTGGGGGGAGGATTTTAAAATACCTGGAAGAAAAAAGGTCCTAAAATACCTTTAGGACTCTGGATCCACAGAGATGAGAGGCCTGAATTTGTTGTGGAGGCCTAAAGTTCCCCTCTACATATTATATTTCCCTAGACATATTATATTTGTATATTATGTTACATTTACATATTATATTTATATAAAGTTGGGGAAGCAAAGGAATGCTCCAAACACAAGAAGCTCTGGGTTGAACAGCTGCTCTGACTGGGAGAGGGAGAAGACCAACCTGTGCTTCCACCTTAAAACAAAGGGGCTCTGCTCTGCCTCCCCCAGGAGCCTCCTCAGCTGAAGAATGTCTTCCCCAACCTTCCCCAGCTTTTCCCATCTTTTCTCATCCCTTACAAGCCTTCCCAGCCTTCCCCAACCTTTCCCATCCTTCCCCAACCTTTCCCATCCTTTCCTAGCTTTCCCCATCCTTTCCCAGCCTTTCCCAAGCACAAGAAGAACAGATGAGATCTCAGCAGCTGCAGAAATTCTCTCTTCGAGTGTTTTGTTAAACATCTTGTGTTTAAAAAAGAGAGAGAAGGGGGAAAGAAACCCCGAGAGATGTTTTGTGTTTTCCCCTCCTCCACTGGGGGGGTGCAGAGCAGCCCAACATCCCACAGAGGGTGGTGCATTTTCACCTCATTTATTGAGATAAGGTTCCTACAGACTGTCAGAGGCTCATTTAGCAGGGACACAGCCCAAGAACACCCCTCAGTCCTTGCAGTCTCCTCAGCAGACAACTCAGACACCAGCAACTCATGTTGTGAGTGCCAACCAGCTCGCTGTGCAATCAAGTCCCATTTCCACCACTCACCATCCCGAATGCAAACACTCGATCTGGATTAATTCAGCCCACAGACATATTTAGTTTGATCACAGCAAAACTGGCTTCCTTCTTTCATTTCACTGTCCACAGAGAGCACAGTGGAACTGCATGAGGATTATTTAGACCCTTCTTCCCTTCCTCAGCTGAGCACAGAGTGTGGACAGCAGTGTCACCCACTTGCAGCTCAGTGGATGGTTCCACACCTGCTCTGAGGGTTCTGCAGCCTCACCTGGCACTGGAAATGCTGGTTCCCATGAACTGAGCTGAACCATCCTTTGCTCGCTTGCAGACATCTCTCCTGGCTCTCCAAACCAAACGCTGTTCAGCTGCTTCCTGCAAACCAGCAAGGACACCCAACCCTCCCCTGCACGTGCCCAGCTCCCTGGATGGGTGCCCTTCCCTCCCTGTCTCAGGTAAATATTGTCCCTGTGATGCCTCACTTCAATGCTCTAACAACAACAACACGTCCAATCAGCCAGAGATCAGAGACTGGGCAGAGAAACTCGGGTTTCTCAGCTCATTCTGCTTGGCACAGGATCCCACTTGGACTGATTTGCCTCCTGGATCTGCTGCTTTTCCACATACGCTGCAGAATGTTTGATTATCATCTCTCTGCCATTTAACTGCAAGTTGGCCTTCCAATGAGATCCTAACAGACAAATAAATATGCCCTCCCCACTGCTGACATTTAGTGGGTAATCAGGATGAACTGCTTCCTATTGGCAGAGCAGAACTATTCATCCCTGTCACTTGCCAAAAATGCAATGAAGATTTTTAACTGTATTTAAGGGGGCAAACCTTCCTGCTGTGCTCTCTTTCAGCTGCAATGTCTGTACTCAGGATTTCTGAGTTTTCTAGGGGGCCATACCTAGAACGTGAAGTCTCCAAAGAGCTTTATTTTTACAGCATTTTAGATGAAACTCTACAAAAGATGAGCTTGAAGAAAAGAAACATAAAGGGGGGAAAAAAAAGCAGGTTTTTTTCCATGAGGGAGGAACTACATTCCAGCTTGTGACAGCTCCTTGGATTTGCTGCCCAATGACAGCACAGATTTCACAGCCATGTGTTGGCACATCCCTAAAAGTGCCAATGGTGTTTGCAGATCAGCAGAAATCCTGGTTTGCCCTAAAAGCTGAGATACAACACAGAAGTGACTGATAAAAAACAATTAAGGAATAACAAGATGGTTGGTTTATATCTGCTTTTTAAATGCAAAGTTCACCTCCTGGCTGGAAAAGATTTAAAAATATTGAAGTGAGCGCTATTTCCAAAATGAGGTGACGCAATTCTGTCCTTGGCCCACGACAGAAACAGAGGAAAATAACCCCCAAAATATGAAAGTGGGAGACAGGCAACTGTTGATGGTCACACAGTCAGCCCAAACCACTGGGAAGTCACCCCTGATGCTCAAAGCTGAGCAAGGATTTCAAAAAATAAACAATTTCAACACAGGCAAGGCTTTTCCTGCACCTATTTAACACCTCCCATCAAGCCTCAAACCTTGACCACGAGGTCTCAGAGGCAAACAAGACATTTCCATCTTTCCAAAAAAGCAGCTCTACTCTGGCATTTGTTCTACTGCCTGGTATTTGCTTAGCAATTCTGTGAAATATGTCGATATATAAATCCTGTGATGGCAGCCTTTACAGGTGTGTTAGCAGAAAAGTTAAAGAAAAATTTGGTGGAGCCCAAACATTTGTTGTTTTGGTTTTTTACAGTTTTTCTACACTTCAATTTGTTGGGGAAAACTGCCTAGGAAAAAAAAAATGTGAGCAGCTCTTAAATGCAGGAGTGAAATGCAAATCAGAGACAAAAGGCCAGGCTGAAATCAGAGCATTTCAGAGCCCTGGCACAGCACCCACCTCCACAATGTCATCATCAAAGAGCAGCCAGAAGCCATGGCTCTTCACAATGGTGATGTAATGTCCACGATTCGGGCCACTGCCAGGGAAAAAAGGGGGGAAAACTTGTCATTCCCAAGCCTCCAAAGGCAGGATTGCTGTCCTCCCCCAGGATCCCAGCACTGCTGCCACAGCTGCACTTCCCAGCTTGGCTGGTACCACCCAGAGCACTGCTCAGGTTCTCAAGATTTTGGCCAAATTGCTTGAATTCAAATTTCTGACTTTGCTGCTTACAAATCAAATGTCATCAGAATCCACAGTTTCAGGTGTTTAAAGAAAACTCACAATTTAAGCCATTATTCCACTCCCTGCTTTGCTGCACTCACCACCCTGAGTCTGGTGACCCCTGCTCAAGAATCTTAACTGTGGAATTAAATCAGGTCTGAGATGTTTTATCTGCAGGGGGGGTGAGCACAGATGGCTTTGTGTGACTGCTGTTCCCACTCTTCTGGTGGCAGTTTCCCAGTCCAATCCCACTGCCCATATCCTGAATTCTCACCTTAAAGGGAAGGGTCAACACACTGACTTAATTCCAAGAGTGAAGGCAGGCAGACTGCCCTGGGAAGGGAGGGGTCTGAGATAACAAACTATATGGATGGAAAACTACCCTTTACTGACCTCAAATCCTGAGAAAACAGCCCAGGGATACAGTGGAAAACCAATATATTCCCTCTCTCCAGGTTTGCTTTTTCCCTAGGGACTACATAAGGCTTTAAAACAACCAATATTTGTACCAGCTTCAGGTAAGAAAAAGTACTTTTCCAGTTCTTGCAGAATTATTGATAAACAAATTATCCAACACAGAATTAAACTTTTCGGTTTCGAGGAACCAAATGAAAGGCAAAACTGTAAGGGTTGAAATATTTAAAACAACTTCTGAGAACTCAGTTATTCAGAAAAATCTCATTTATCCTAAGCCTTTGGCAAGTTCCCAGTAAGAACTGAAACCAGAAGAGTCACAGGACTCCTGAAAACCCAGTGTGGGATAACAGGTTTGAGAAAAGAAAACAAAGTCATTGAATTCATCTGAATTATTGATCACCATTATCAAAGTACATATGTTAGGTACAGGTGCAGCAAATGAAGAACTATTGAAGGAAATACACAGGATGAGATCTTAAAATGATAAAAATTAAATAAAACTTCTGTACCACAACAGAAATCCCTTAGAATGATCTCCTTTATATTATATTTAGTCACTAAATATTTAGCTCTACTAAATCCATGCAAGGTTAGTATTGATTATATTTGCTCCTCACAAAGATGCTTCAAAGCATTTGTGTGCTCCGCTGTTACTTCAAAACTCACCCTTCCAGAAGGCAGTTACAAGCAATTCTTTTGCTTTTCAGAAGTGCTTTTCCCCCTAAAGTGCTGACAAATTTTTTCCTCTTTGCTTTCAAAACCAGAGGAAAAGCCACTGCAGCACAAATCTGATGCAGGAAACAAGGCTGTTTCAAAAGCTCAGCAGTGCACAGTTTATTCCACATGATGGCACCAGCTTCTAAAGGAACTTCAGTGAGAAATGCACCTCACTTCTCTTTCAGTGAGTGTTTTTCCAAGATTTGTTTGGATCCCCTTTGGCTTTCCTGGAAAGCAGGCTTGGGGTTTTGTGTCGGTTCTGTGGTTTTAAAGAGTGAACTAAAGCAAAGCAACAACCAAGAGCACCACTTGGGGATAATTTGTTTACCAATAACCCCTGCTCTGAATTGCCACCTTATTTAAAGCTGACAAAGTGCCAAACCTGAGACTTGGGGAAGGAAAATCTCAACCAGCAGAAAAGGAGCGACAAAGCTATTTCCAGGCCCCACCTCGCCTGTTGCTGCGGCAGTGACGATCCAGGGTGGGGGGACGGACTCTTTGCAATTCCAAGGCCAGGCATTCCAGGGAGCAGGAAGCACCAACCCACCTGCCACAGTGCACCACCACGGCCACCAGGTCGTACATCCTGTCGGGGTTGGTGGCGTCGCCCGAGGTGTTGAAGAGGCGCAGCTCGAGCGGGAACACCACGCGGTAGGACAGCTTGGTGTAGCGGTGCAGCTGGTCCATGTACTTGAACCTCTTCAGGTGCAGGGCCAGGATCATGGGCAGCTTCTTCACCCTCATCCTGCAGCACCACAGCGTGGCCAGCAGAGCACACAGGGGGTTAGGAGGGACATGGGCTCCTCAAAAAAGATCTCGGCTCAGGTTTTTAACAAACACGCTGCTTTTCCTCACCGTGTCCCACGGTATTTACTCTGAGTTATTAACTACTGACATCTGAATGCAGGACAGCTGCAACAAACCCACCCCCTCCATGCCCTGGAGACCCCCAAACCCCTCTGAGACCCCCCCCAAAACATCAGTTTTTCATCACATCAGTGGGGAGAAGGAGATGCAATAAATCTGTCTTGCTGCTCTGGTGTGACAGAGTGTGAGGTGAGAAATGAGGTTTTTTTGCTATCCAGCGCTCACAAAGAGGATGGGATGGTTTGCAGGGGCTCTGAGATGATTAATCCCAACTGGGGAAAATGTAAGTGTCTGGAAGCACCAGATATAAACTCTTCTGGGAGAAACACAAATTAATCTCTTTATTCCTCTGACGAGGTCGCCACAAAGTTCCTGGTCTCTCCTCTTTTCCTTGCTCCCTTCCCCACCAAACACAGTCCTAAACAACATTACCTGGTCCTTTTCCTGACTTCACAAGGTGCATTTTTCCACCATTTTAAGAGAACATCTCCATTTAGGGTGGGTGTTTGCCCCCTCCTTACCTCTTCTGAGCCTCCTGCTTGCTGCGGCACTGCTCACAGTAGTACTTGTATTCACTGCAGAGAGTCTCAGTGTTACTAAATCCCCTGTGGACAGGAGAGAGGAGTGCCATGAGCAGGGATACTCCAGGCCATCCAGCTAAAAGTTACTGCTGATAATGGAAATCATCCCCCCCCCGGGTATGAACTGCCTATTTTCTGGGTAGGGAAGGCAAGAAACAGCACTGAGGTGATTGAGTTTTGTGGCCATCAGTAGCCACTCCATGTGATCTCTGGTGGCAGAAATGAACTGTTCAGATCTACAGCCATTAACCAGCCCGAGCCTGGATTATCTTCCAGCTCCCAGCAGTTCCACAGCCATTATCAGCTATTAAATAGCAGATGCTGGGTGCTGTATCCCAGCAGCTGATAAGCCTTGGATGGAACAGACAAACACATGGAGCAAATGTCTGTCAGCAGAAACAAACCTCCCCTCCTCAAACACGAGGAGCAGGCAGCTGAAAGGCAGTAACAATATTAAAACAATCCAGAATTCACGAGGAAACCAAACACAGCGTGTTTAGCTTTGATAAAACCTGGCTGGGCGAGGCACAAAACGAAGTGGAAATCAATCTTACACACCACTAGTGCTCCTGAACTACTAAAACCCACTAAAACCCCCCAACATTTTACCACACAGAGCAGCCAAACCAGGCTCTTCCCTCCTGACCAAGGGCAGGAATTCTCCCCGTTCCCAAATAATCCCGTTTACCTCAGGCAGTGTGTAATGGATGTATTTTGTTCCACATCAACCGAGAGATCCAGAAAGTCCTCGTCTTTGCTACTAACCTTAAAAAACAAACAAACAAACAAAAAAACAGAAGAAGAGGCATTTGACAGCAGTTGAGAACTGGCAGGTTTCTTTAAACCATCTCTGGGATGATGCAATGTCCCCTCAGTGATGGAAAATAAATGTACACACACACACAGAGGTCCTTTCCTGAGGTAAACTAAAACTGCAGAAATAATCTGATGAGGAATATTTAAAAAAAAAAAAAAACAAATCAACAACAAACCAAACCCCAAAACCCACGGGAAAAAGGCAGAAAAAAAAACAAAGCCCAAAAACCTTTCTTAGAAAACACCTCTCCCCCTTGAGGCCTCAAGACACATCTGATTATTTCACTGGCTAACCCAAGGTGTTAACTGCTCAGAGAAGCCTTCCCCACCTTCCACTCTGCTCTGCAGACTGGGACAGCTCTTTGCTGCTCTTCAGAGTGGAACAGTCAATACTGAGAGGGAGGGCAGACACAGGCAGATGGCTCCTCAATTAAATGGGTTAGCAGGGAGGAAAACCATCTTCCCATTTGTGGAACAGTCACATTTCATTTCAAAATCCCTGAGACAGAACCCTATTAATGTCATTTTTAGAGCTTCTCTTTACCACAGAGCCATAACTCTAGATTTAAAATGCCTTTTTGTTGTAATCACTTCTCCTTTTTTTTTTTTTTTTCTTCTCTCCCCATCTGGGTTTTTTCATTTTCTTAGAACTTTTAAATCAGAGCATATGACTAACTCCAAATTCCTGATCCGAAGGTGGTGTGGTTCTAATTCTAGATTTCATGGCACTCCTTTTGCTCTCAAACAGAGTGGCCACAGACTAGCACCAAGAATTCCAACAGCAACTCAGCTCATCCCAGAGTCAAATAACGAGGGAGCAACTCTCATGGAGAAACACAACATAAAACTATCAACCACTGACACAGGGAAGAACAAGGAGACAAAAAGGCAGCTTGGATGAGCCAGGTGGAGGCTGCCTGGCTGGGAACAGGGAGGAGAACAGGGGAAACACTAGGCTTTGCTGAGCCACATACCTGCAGGAGTATTGAACACAGAGGTGACACACTCCTAACATAGGCTATGCTCCATATTTTAATAGACAGAGTGCAATTTCATCTACCCTAATAAATGAAAAAGGGTGCTTAGTGTTAGGGAAAAGGATCCAGAAGCTGGGAAGCTCTAAGAGGTCTGGGGTGGAACGTACAGCCTCACAGTTAAGACATCTGGTTTCATTGGTTAGTGTTCCTTGGAAGATTTCATGGACCCACGTCAGGTCAGCCTTGTCTCCTTCCTCACTCTCAATGCTGCCGTTCTGCAGCTTCCCATTCTGCTTCTCCTGCTTCTTCTCCTCCTGGAGCAAGTCGGCAATAGTGTTGAGTAGGTAGTTCAGGAACTCATGTGCATCCTGCTGCATGTAGTTGTCAAATAATTCTGGAAAGGGAGAGATCAAGGAGAATGAAAAGGTACAGCCACTCCATAATGCCAAGGCCAAATCAGGGCATGCCCTGCCCCTGCTGCCCCCTGGCACACAACGGGGGGGTTACTGAGAAGCTTTGCAAGAGCTGCACTCGGTTGTTCTCACAGAGGGTTTTTTGGTTTATCCTCAGGTTGCAACAAACAAACAGCTGAAAAACAGCATTAAGGAAACTTAGCTTGGACATTTCTCAGAACTGAGAAAATCATGAGCTTGGAGTTTGGGGCGGGGGGGATTGTAGGTTTTTTCCTTTCCTTCAGGGAGGGAGAGAACTGAAGAAATTCAGATGTGCTGCCCCTGGGCCAACAGTTCATTCGGGCCACCATCAAGGGGCAAAAATCCCCCACTGTAAGTTTGTTATCTTTGCAAGTTCAAGCAGAGATGATAAATCAACATCCAGAACTTTTCCTCACCCAGCACCCCTGGGAAACAACCACTAGTTCTCATCCTAAGGGATTTATCCTGCCCCACGTGGAAGAGCAGCTTACAAGGGGCTGAGTCTCCCCAGAGCTCAGCCTGGGCCAAGCCCACACCTCCAGCTGAGCCCAGGCCAGGCTGGGGCCGTGCCTGGGGTGTGCTGACTGCAAGGTACATTTTACACACCTCAAAAAAAAAACCCCAAAAACATTTATTTATTCATTTACCATTTTCTTTCCTCAGCCGGGAAATGAATTTCTTGGGTGGGATGACCCCCACCTTCTTCTTTTGGGTGGCAATGCTGTTGAAGAGGTCAGAGAGGCAGGTCAGGAGGCTCTCCTTCTTCCGAGGCTGCACCTTGTACGCCAACACCTTCTCCCGGAACGGGCGGCAGAAATAAAGCGCCTGCAGGACCGAGTTGCAGTAGCAGGTGTTGCCAAACTGCTCAAAAGAGAACAGAGCAGAATAAATGGATTTGTAGCAGGTCTGTTAAAAAGGAATAACAGAGGTGGTTCATTAGGAGCAGCACAGAGTGAGGCTGGAAAAGTTGTTTGTCAGAGTTCATTTGCTGGGGAAGTACAAGCTGGGATGGTGAGGAAGCCTGAGCCTTCCATCAGCTGGGAAGAGAAGACAACATTCCCAGGGATATTGGGAATACACACAAAAGGTGATTAAGGGCTCATCCCAAACTCCAAAGCTCTGGACACAGCACTGCTCATCCTGAGAGGGGAGCTGCTGCTGTGGGGGTGTGCCAGGACCCAAAACGAAATAAATAAATAATACTCTGTATTATTGGCTCCCAATACAATAAATAAGTGTTCCCTGCCTGTAATGGGTGTTGTGAGCAGAACCATCTCAATAACTACTCTGCTGACTGCAGCAGTGTAACCCCTGCAGCTGGGAAGGTTACAGGTTATGGTTACAGTCACATTAACACATGGAGCAACAGTTAAAACTTACTGACAGGAGGAAAATAAATATGCAAGCTGAGCAAACAGGGGGATCAGGATAGAGCCTCGCTCACATGGCTGTCAGTGACCCAGAAAAACAGATAAGTGTCACACTAATTACATCTGCTAAATAAATTTGCATACAGCACAAAATAGGCAAGAATACCAAGCCAGGCAAAACTACTACAAGTCTGATTAAATATTTTTGTTTTCAGGTGAGGTATCTGCTGTATCTGTCCACAATCACCTCAGAAAATTAAGAGACAGAACTAGAAATGAGCATCTTAAAAAAGATGGTGCATCTTCAGTCAGAAAAGTTTACAGTGCCAGGAGCTGAAAAGATTTCAGGGCTGTATTCATGGAGAAATCATGTCCAAAAGTGTGAATTCAACTGGTTGTACACGTCCTGCTTTGGTGCTGCCCACACAGGAGAGGAATGGTTAGAACAAACTAAAGGGGAGGGTTAAAGGGGTTCAAGAAGCAAAATTCCATCCAAACAGCTTTGAAAATTCCTGCCAGTGAGATGTTTTACAGTAGTCCAAGTGAGATGGTGAAAAATTCACTTCACAGCATGATTTAGGCTTTAAAATGTCCTTCTGAGGAGGATTTTCTCCCTCCTACCACCTTTACAGGGAGTAATGGGGAAGAACTTTTATTCCTCGAGCTTTTCAGATATTTTACAACTTGCCAAGCACTTTCCAACAAGACCAAGGGATGCATTTTATTCCAGCAAATCTGATTTTTCTTCATGTTGGAACAAAATCCTTGGAACTCTGAGCAATTCAGGGCCTTGGGAAACTTCTGAATATCTCAATTATTGATCTCCCCCTCTCTCTATCAGAGAGTCCTCCAGAAATTATCACTATGGCCAGCAGTGTCACACTTAAACCACAGCTAGTTTGTGTTTAGGAGTCCAAAGCAATCAGATCTTCCCAACCATGAGCTGAACTTTGCTAGAAATTCTGCCTGGAACAAAAAAAGAAAAGAAAAAAAGAAAAAAAAAGAAGAAGAAAAAAAAAGAGTTTGAACAGTTTGTCTTTAACAGAGCCCCCCCCAAAAAACAGGTTTTCAAAGGCAGTTCCAAGTGGGGTGATGGATATTTCCAAACATGGGGGCACATGCACAGATCACACACATTAACAGTGTGTAAAGTCTGATGTTACCTAAAACACAAATGGAAAAAAAAAAAAAAAAGGAACAAACACTAAGATTTTAACAGCTTTTTGCCATGGTTTCTCTGGTACAAATAAATGCTGTAAACAGATGCCAAAGCAGGGGGGGGGTTGCTTTAAACTGCCTGTATTTAGAGTCAGTATTACCCAACTTCCCAAGAACTTGTGCACTGTAAAAATAAAGTCTGGAAGCTTATTTTAAGATAGAGGGTTCTTAAAATGAAACAGAGATGAAATCCTGGAATGACAACATTGTTGCCCTCCTCTTCACAGAAATGATTCCAAGAGGCTGTCCCTTCTCCCAGATCCCCGGCAGTGGCTTTAGCCACAGTTTAACTGCAGCCAGGCTGGTTCAGCTCACCGGCCCCAAAGGAAAATAACTCTTCAAACCAAACTGTGAAGCCTCCCCTGTCCCTGAGTCCCTCACCTGGCTCTGTCTGCAGTTCAAGGGCACTGATGCTCAAGCCACGAGACTCTTTCAAATGCCCCAATTAGCTCAGAGTGGTGAAAGAGCTGGAAATAGCTCAGGAAAAAGCTGAGCAGAACAATGGCACGGCAGTGCTCCCCCCACAGAAGCCGGTGCAGGGCAGGCAGCTCCACAGGATCAGTCACGTTCTGTCCTTCCCACCACAGAATGGACCTGGTTCCAATAATGGGGGGTATTTTTAGGGTGCTATTTTTCCTCCTCACACCATTCAACACTCTGCTATTTATGTGACAATGGGCCGTGCCTTCCATTCTTCTCCTCCTGGAGCAAACCTCAGCAGCTCTGCAATGGCCATTCACAGCATCCCTGAGGAACAGAATTCCATGTGTTTGGATATCTGTGTGTCTGCAAACACACCGCAAGCCAGTTAAATGTGTTTCTAATGAGCTGCAATTAATACTTGGGAGCTACACTGACCTAATTTGGGGTGTGAAGAGACTGAGCATCTTTCAGCTTCCAACAGAACACACCCGGCCCTGCAGCAAACAGGAATATCCCTGTTTCTGGAGGGCTGTGCCAAACTGGGATTGTCCCACCATAAATACATGGCACAGAACCACCGTTTCTATCAGCTAACTCCCCTTATTCCCTGGGAAAAGGTGTCCCAGGCCCAGCAGGAGGAGCTGCTCTGGATCCACATCCATCCTCTCCCCAGCCAGTTTGGGCACACGAGTCCTGCTGCCCAGCAGATCCACACGAACTGACAGAGGCACAGCTTTTTGGAGGGGTTCACAGGTCCCCAGGCTGGGAGAGAACCAAAAAGGAGAATCACCACCCCCAGGGAATTACTCTGGTGCTCCTGCACCAGAGAGATCCCGCTGCTCCACTGGGAATGTGCTTCCCATTTCACACCTGCCACTCACTGCAGCAGCAGGGACACCAAACCCTCCAGGTGAACAATGGACACCTCACCAGTTCACACCTCCCACCTAAAGAGGGAAAGTCTTGTCATCAGAAATGTCCCAGAGCAGGAGGGATTCCCCCAAAGGCTTTATATAGTACATATTCTGTACTTCTGTACTGTTAAATTCCAAATCAGGAATGGATTAAAAAAAGAGCTTTTCCAACCATAGGAATTGCACTTACATTGACCAAGCCAAAATAATGCTCGTTCACAGGGAACTGCTCAGGACCAATCTCTTTCTCCAAAGCAGAGGCATTGGCGCCCTACAAAAAAAAACAGCATGTTTGTGTTAGAGAAAAATCAAACTTCCTTAAAAAAAAACCCCAACAGAATTCAGGTCACTGCTACAAACACAGAGTTACTCCCTTTGAGAATCAGCACCCCGTGTCTGCTGTGTTCCTCAAAATGAGATCAATGTGATGCTTTATTGTCATAAGGGTACCAAGGTCTCATTTAAAAACTCAGCTCCAAAGCCAGAACTGGTTACCTGAGGTAACAAAGAGTTTTCTGCACGTGAATTTATTGGAAAATCAACCCAAGAAGTTGTTCTCACTTAAAGCATCGGGTGAGCCAGAAACACCAACTCCAGTTTAGCCAAGAATGCACTGTAAGAGTAAAGACAACTGTAACACAGAGAACTTCCAAAGCTAAAGGACAGAAACCAGAGGGGCTATTTTAGGGTATAAAAACACCTATGTGATGGGAAATGCACAAAGGGGTTGAGGTGGCTCTTTATTATTTGCATCCCATGCAAAAGAATTCTTGAAAAAGTCTTGCCTTCGTTGACACTTGAGATCAGAAATACTGTCACTTTCTCAATTTCTGGCCAAGAGAAGCACAATTACAGAACCAAAAAAGAAATAGGGAAATAAGAATTTTATTAATCAGACACACATAAACTCAGATCACCTAAAAAGTGCTGCGCTTTTGCTTAATTTCAGGCTGTAAATTAAGTTTACAGTGCATTTTGACACACCCTGAGTTTCCTGCAATGCAATGAGGACAGAAGTTGTCATTTCAGATGCAACTGAAAAATCCCACTGCACACCCATGTGGGTTTACTTGGCAGAGAAAAGCACCACTGAAACACACCAACATCCTATTTGGAATTGGAATTTTTTACAGTCAGAGTAGTTTATGCATCTCTCTCCATTTTCCATCCACCAATACCTCATTGCCAGGCTCCTACTTGGGATTTGGTCGCTTCCCTCATTCTCTCCAGCTTGTTCTTTAATTCTTGCTGATCCTCCAGCAGCCCTGAGCTGTTATTTATGGAGTTGCCACCATTCCATGCAGAATCCAAACACTTTGCGCTCCTAATTCTGTTTTAAACACCCAAGTCACCCCAGCTATAACCTTCTGCAAACACAAACCCTTCTTAAAACACCTCAGAAAAGCAATGAAGCAAAAAACTACAGTCCAGCAAAAGTCAATTCATCTATTCCCCTGAAGCTACTAATGCCTTTTAATTGCTGAGCAAATATTTCAATCATCTCCCCATTAACATAAACCACAGACAAGTGGAGGCTGTAGAGACACTTCCATCTGGATTGAGAAACAACTTCAAATTTTCTGAGAGACGGGAAAGAAACCAAAAAATAATCCAGTTGAAGAGGAGGAACGGAAAATGGAGTTTTACAGTGAATTACACACACCAAACCAGCCAGAAAACAAGACAGGCTCAAATTTGGGACAGTAAAACCCCCCAACCCCTCACCAGGTGCTGACAGATTTACAAGCACAGCTCTGCAGAAGCAGCAATTACACCCAGTTTCTGGAGGCAGCAGTGCCAGCTCGAGCAGCTCCTCTGATTTGTTTCCCTCCATCCACTCCCTCCTTCCAAGGAGCTCTTTTTCCCTCCACTGATTCCGCCCCCCAAAACCCCAACCCAACCCTGGATATGGGGATGAGATGGGGCTCTGGAATTGCTCCTGCAGCTCCTCACTGACCTTGGGGAAGAGCAGATCACAACCAGAATTCCACTGAGTGCACAGAAGAGTTGACATTTCCAATAAACCTGTGCTGTAAAGAACAACCCACCACAAACCAGTGCTGCGATCCCACCAAGCCACCAACATGGCCCAACCCATCACACCCACCAGGTGACAGGTGGGTGTTTTCCAAGAGTTTCCTTGTATTAGCTGCCCAAACTTTATAAATTTGGGTGAGTCAACTGTAGGGGCAGGTAAAAAAAATTAAGGTTTCCTTTAATAAATCAAATTCTAATTAATGTGTTAATTACAACTGAAGTTGTAGATGCCCCATCCCTGGAAGTGTCCAAGGCCAGGCTGGAATAGTGGGAGGTGTTTTATGCCCATTTTCCACCCCAGCTAAAAGGGTTTTTTCCACCTGCCTCAAAGCACAGGAATATTTTCTCCTATGAAACAACCCACACTTCACAACTGTAGAAACAGAAAAGACCCACTGTTATCTAGAAATTAAATCTCAGCAAAGTGGCAGGTGTCCACAGGATGAACATTTACTATTTGGGGAGTCAAGGGAAATGCATCTCTTCTGGGTGCCACGGACAAACTTCTGCACCTTATGTTCCTCTGCACATCTAATTACACAGCGGGTTGGAAATCACACAGGAGAATCCACGTCACAGCAGGTTGCCAGGGGGTTTGTAACCTCTCCATAACCATTCACGAGCAGCTCAACACAATGAGGCAAAATCCTGAAGGTTCCCCTGGTTGCATCGAAGGACATGGAAATTCAGCAGCACCTAAACAGCACTTGTCAAGCTACCAGAGCTTTTGAAATGCTCACAGGGGTGAAGCAGTTGTTTAAATGTAAGAAAAGGAAGACCCTCTCACCTCTTCAAAAAATACAACTACAGTTAGTGTGATCTTTTCTCAGTACTAATGGCCCTGATAAAATCTACAGAGAGTCAAAAGGAGTTTGCTGCACTTATTTTGGGGCACTCCAGCATTTTAGATGCTCCATTTACAGTTCATTTGTAGACAGTGGGAGACTTGCAGAAGAGAACTCTTAAAATCTGGATGTATCTCCCAAAAATTCTGGGTACCTCTAACCTCAGATTGGGGCTGGAGGCACACGGTACCTGTGGAGCATCACTGGTGTTGAAATAAAAATCCCTTAGGATGGCTTGGACTCTGCTCCACCCTAACTCAGCTTCTGGGCTGGGACAGCTTCTTCCCACTGAGCACCCGCCTGCAAAAGGCATTTCCTTTCAAGAAAGGCAAAAAAGAGAAAAATATCTACGATATTTCAGCGTACACAAGTCTTGCTGAGGTCTCTAATTAGTCATTTGACTCTCTTAACAGCTGAGAGCAGGATCAGACTCAGCATTTTAAAAAGCTGGGCAGCAGCTTCCAGGATGTGCAGAAAGGCTGACAGAGTGAATAAACCAACCAAAGAGGGACAAGGCAGATACTGCAAACCCTTCAGGGCAGTACCAATGTCAGACTTGCCAAAACTCCAGGATTCCCAGTGCCACTGAACCTTCCTGACCTGCACAACCACAGGGAACTTCCCATTGTCCACAGGCAGGGAAGCTCACAGAGCACACTGTGGCTGCTGCCGTGGCATGCAGATCATGGGGAAACTGGAAAGTGCTGTATTTCCCAATCAGTTCACTGCTCTGAAGCCTCAGTTGGGGTGGTTTTAAACAAATGAGAGCAGGGTGCTTTGGAACCTGCTCCACGCACATGTTTATTCCAGGAGGAGCTGGTCCTGCAAGGTCCACAGGATCCACAGCTCCCAAAGGCACAGCCACTCACGGGCACTTGGGAAATCCTCTCATTCCATGCTCCTCAATGAGACAGTCCAGCTGGGCTCCAGTGAAGAGGATGCTGGAGGAAAGGTACAAGTACAGGAACTGCTGCTTAGTCCACACTGTGGTACTGTAAGCAGCCCATTCCCCCTCCTTGGGCACTGCATCCCAGAATTCCCAGGAGCCCATCCACCTGAGAGCAGTCCTGTCAGATCCCTCCTGACCTTGGGCTCCTCCCACTGCCCCAGTGACACACACAGTGGGTGTCCTGCTATTGCAGCCCTCAGATGATTTGCAGCTTTTCAGGCCCCTAAAAGAACAAACCCACAGAGATCCCCAGCACTGTTCTTCTGGGAGCTGGCAAGATTTTATCCTGACCCTCCCACACCAAACCGTGGAGGAACAGAGTGGGAGTGGATGCTGAGGGAAGGCAAAGCCAAACACCCTGGATTTATGAGCAGGTTGTAACTCCAGCCATTCCACAGGTTGTGCAGAGAGCAAAGTTCACACCCGGGGCCATCGGTGGAGCTGAGTGTTCACAGTTAGGACAGGGTAAGTGGAGATATCCCCGGGTTGGTTTGGGTTGGAAGGCACCTTAAAACCCGTCCAGTCCCACCCCTCCCGTGGGCAGGGACACCTCCCACTAGCCCAGGTTGCTCCAACCTGGCCTTGGACACTTCCAGAAACTGTGGGGCAGCCACAGCTTCTCTGGGAAATCCATTTCAGCACCTCCCCACCCTCAGAGCCAAGAATTCCTTCCTTAAATCGTCTAAATCAACCCTCTTTTAGTTTAAAGCCATTCCCCTTGTCCTATCCTAACAAACTTTGTCCCCATCTGTGTTACAAGCCCACTTTCAGTATTCACCAGGAAAGGAGCTGGAAACACAAAATACAGCACAGACACAAATCCCAGTGACCTGCAGCGCTGCCCTTTATTTCGGCAACAAGTCCAGGAATCTCCCAAACCTGCTGGAGCAAGCACTGGAAGCTACTTAATTTTTTACAGGAACACGATACTAAATGATGTGCAGGTAAACATGTGTTAATTAAAAAGTATTTGCTCTAAATCCTGATTAAAGAATGAAACAAGAAAGATTCAGTAACTCAGAGCACCTCTTGAACAGCCCCCACTCCATCACTGGAACGTCCTTCCCCAGTATTCCCACTCCACTGTTATCCTGTAGCAGCTGCAAGTCCAAAATCCAGTGGAAGCAGCAATAAACAGCCCTCACCCACAGTACTGAACCAAAGTACAGACAGAGTGGGAAAGCCTTGCCTGCCTGACCTGCTGACTGCTTCCCAAAGGCTTCCCTGTGTTCTTCCCCCTAAAACGAAGCAGGCTGTTCCCAAGCTGGGTTTCAAGTGCAAAGATGAATTTAGTTTCCTTCAGCTTCCCAAGTGACCCAAGAGCAGTGCTGGAGACAGAGCCGTGCTGAGCCAGCTCTGCCTTCATCCTGCCTCCAGGAAGAACAGAAATGCTGTAAATGCTGATTGGCTGATAAAGCCCAACCAAAGTTCTGCTGCCAGGGTGAAGCGAGGGGACATCATCCAGCAGTGACACCCTCCTGGACTGAGCAGTGTCCACTATCCAGGTGGCAATGGAGATGGATCACTCCCAAGGGACGCAGCTCCTCCCCAGCACTGAGCTGTGATGCAGGGGAGGGTGTCAGACTCCACCAATTTGTACCCTGGCTTGGAGCTCCTCAGGCACGTCCTACTGGTTTAACAAACAATTAGCCACCAACCCAGGGGAAGTGGCTCTAATTGCCTCCCAAGAAACATTATTTCTGTACCAGCTCTCTGCTGACCTTTCCCAAGCTGGCTGAGAGGACAAGACCAGTTCTCTCTCCCCATCCTCGTGTTCTGGTTTGCTTTCCCAACAAAAAAATGGAAGTTTTGTCAATGCAACAAACAACCTCAAGTTCTGACTAAAAAACTCATTTCTCCAACCACCTCAGAGCACAGAACACACACTCTGGGTTAGGTGTTGCACTCAGGCCATGGGAATTCAGCCCTCCTGGTTCTCTCTCCTCAGGCAGGAGGGGATTCCCATCTGCCCTTGAGCATGGGACACCCCAGCCCTGCACAGACAGCACCTGGGAACAGTTCTGGAACAAGCATTAGGCATTTTCCCTCCCTCAGCAGCGTTTCCCTCTCCCCCTTGATCCTTACACCAGAACTCCAGAGCCCCTGCGGAGGATCAGGGTGGGACCCAAAGGAGGGGAAGGGGCAGAGCAGGAGGCAGAGCCCTGCTGGTGGCTCCTGCTGGATGTGTTTTCCACGTGGTGTCCCAGCAGTGAATCACAGCCACACGGGCGAGGGTTCCCTCCCAGCTGCCCATCTTGGCAGGGCTGGGGTTGCCACAGGGATGTTGTGAAATCACTGCAAAGGAAATGCAACAATCCTGAGGCACGGGGAGCTGATCCCACTGAACCTGGGGGTTCTTGTAGGGGGGGATATGATTAAAGCTCAACCTCACAGTGTCTGCTGATGAGCTCAGGCACTGATTGAATTTGGAAAAAGCTGTTGTAGAAGAAAGCAGCTTCCCAAAGGGACTTTGTCCACAGATTTAAATGCTTTCATGAAGAAGGCTCGGGTTTTTCATCTTCACTTCATGGCAAGGAGAATAGTATTTTTACTTACTGACATCAACTGAAATAGATGCAAATAAACTGATTCAGGTTTCAAATACAGCACCCAGACCTTCATTTTCCTGGGCCAGCTGAATTAAAAATGGTAATACTGACTGTGAGTTTAGCCAAGCTACACATCCACCTAAAACTGGAGCTGAAAATTCCACAGCCTCTGATTAAACAGAAATGTGAAAGCCAGTTTCATATAATTATTTAGTGCTGGCAGCACTGCCCAGCATTTTCTGCAGAGAAACAGTAACTTCCCCACTCCAAATAAAGTGAGGAGAACCTGCCTCCCCAAAACTGCAACAGTGGAAAGTTTCCTGGAAAAACCTCCCCAGGGCATTCCAGCAGGACCCCTGGGGGGTAGAAGCACCTGCTCAGCTTCCATCCCTCATCCCAACCAAAATCAGGGCAAGCACAGCAGCAAACAAGGGCTCCAAAATTGGCTGTGTGTAGCCAGAGCCTCTGGAAACAAATCCCACTGGAATGTGCTCAGGTTTGGCTGCACAACTCCAGGGAAAGGCACTGCCCCACATGTGCCCTCTTAATCTGAGGCCCAGTCAGCTGATCCCAGGAATGCATCCCAAATATTCCATGGATTGAGTCAATCACTCTGGGGTGCAGAACTGCCCAGCACAGTCATGGTTCAGGCTCCCCTGGTGGCCTCATTCCCACCTGTGCCTGTGATGGGCAGCTAAAAACACAAATTGCGTCCAAAAACCCATCCAGTGAGATCAGGGAAGTTCTGGGAGGTCTTGTCCCAAAAACTTCCAGTCAGGTATCCACTGCCAGAACTGTGAGAAGGAAAGATTCACCTCTCTTGGTCAGAGTGTTACTGGGAAACTGCAAAC
>NW_020956318.1:10677-11807 GCF_003031625.1 Empidonax traillii | reverse complement strand
CACCTGTGCCTGTGATGGGCAGCTAAAAACACAAATTGCGTCCAAAAACCCATCCAGTGAGATCAGGGAAGTTCTGGGAGGTCTTGTCCCAAAAACTTCCAGTCAGGTATCCACTGCCAGAACTGTGAGAAGGAAAGATTCACCTCTCTTGGTCAGAGTGTTACTGGGAAACTGCAAACACCCAGTTTGTCCTGGGGCTCAGTTCAGCTGGGTCTGCAGTTCAACTGGGAATCAGTGGGAAAGGAACAGGAGGACACCTCTTTACAGGAATGGAATCAGTGAGCAGGAGTGCAGCAGTCCCTCCCAGGATTGCAGTTTGCTGCTGACCCAAAGGAGATCTAAACCTGCACTTGGAGCACTTACAACGTGGGATTATGAAAATCCTACTAAACCTGACCCTCCCCCCCCACACAGCTGATCCCCCGCTGGATTCCAGGGATTCAGCCCCTGTCCCAGCCCCTCAGGCAGGATCTCTGGGACACCTTTAGCTGCACCATCTCAGTGTGACTCAGCCGTGCCCTGGTGCCAGACCCGGCACTGCTGCTCTGCTCACACAGCACGGCCTGGCTCGGGGATTCCACACAGCCCCCGGTGCCACTGCCCCGGCGTGGGGGATAACCCTGCCCCGGCACGGGGGATAACCCTGCCCCGGCACGGGGGATAACCCGGCCCGGGCTCTCCTGGAGGGACTGCAGAGCCCGCACCATCCCGCACAACCACCTTTAACCCGGGCTCAGCGTCACACCGCGCTCCGCTCCGAGCCACCAGGGCACTCAGCGCTCCGTAATTCCTTCTCCCTCCCCAGGGAAGCTCCACTTGCCCCGAACCCTCTGTGGGACCGCTCGCAATCCCCCCGGGAGGAATAACTCCTGATCCCCGCCGCGCCTTTCCCTCCGGGATTCGGGGCCGATTATCCCGAACCCCTGCGAACCCAGAGCGGCTCAGCCCGGCCCTTCCCGGGCACAGCCGCCCCGCTCTGGCCCCTGGGACCCCTCACACAGCCCCCAGACCTCATTTACCCCCCTCAGACCCCACACACCCCCCCTCACACAGCCCCCAGAATCCATACACCCCCTCAGACCCCACAAAGCCCCTAGACCCCATATACCGCCCTCAGACCCCACACACCC
>NW_020956318.1:7182-10119 GCF_003031625.1 Empidonax traillii | reverse complement strand
GTTCAGTGCCAACCACCCTCTGGGGGAAGAACCTTTCCCTGAGATCCCCCCTGAGCCTGCCCTGACACAGCTCCAGCCATTCCCTGGGGGCTGTCCCTGCTCCCCCCAGAGCAGAGCTCAGTCCTGCCCCTCCTCTGCCCCTGCCCAGGCAGTTGGAACTGCAGGGAGGTCTCCCCTCAGTCTGAACACCCCAAGTGCCCTCAGTGTCCTCACACACCTTCAAATCCAGGCCCTTCACCATCACCGCAGGACTCCCTCACTCCAGGGCTCTGGCGGGAGCTGTGCCCAGGTGGGTTCCCTCGGGATGGTGTGGGGTGAGAGCTGCTCCCCATGGGCTCTAGCAGGCTCCCCAGGGCAGTGTCATGGCCCTGAGGCTGCCAGAGCTCCAGGACACTCTCAGGGATGGGGGGATTGCTGGGGTGTCTGTGCAGGGCCAGGGGTTGGATGATCCTTGTGTGGAGACCTCAGAGCCCCTTCCAGGATCTGAAGGGGCTGCAGGGAAGCTGGAGAGAGACTGTTCCTCAGGAACTGTGACAGGACAAGAGGGAAGAGATTCTGCTGAAAGAAGGGAAATTTAGTTTAGATATTAGGAAGGAATTCCTGGCTGGGAGGGTGGGCAGGCCCTGGCACAGGTTGTCCAGAGTAGCTGTGGCTGCCCCTGGATCCCTGGAAGTGTCCAAGGCCAGGTTGGATGGGGCCTGGATGAACCTGTGCTGGTGGAAGATGTCCCTGCCCATGGCAGGGGGTGGAACAAGATGGGAATTAAGGTCCTTTCCAACCCGTAACATTCTGTGATCCTGTGATTCCACAGTCTTTGTGGGTCCCTTCCAACCCAGGGTATTCCATGATTCCCTGATTCCCTGGGCTCAGGCAGGGGCCTGGAGGCTCCAGTGGGACATTGCTCCAGCCCAGGGTGGAGGCCCCGATGGGATGGACAGTGCACGGGACACTGGTGGAACTGGGGGGAGCACCATCCCTGTGGGGGATGAAAATGGGGAGCTGGGGAATGTCACCAGCCCCACAGCCAGGAGGGAACCACAGCCAGCCTGGAGCACGAGGAAAAGATGGGATTGTGTGAGGGGGGGACAGAGGGGTTGCCCCAAGGACGCTGTGCTGTCCCATACCACATGTCCTGCTCCAGCACAATCACAGAGAAGCTTTCAGAGCACAGAGCTGGGAGTGACGACAGTGCCCATTCTAACCCCAGGGGGAAAGCAGTGGAAAACGTTCCTGAGCCACCACACAGCTCTTCCCTCAGCACCCACTGAGAGCAAATGCTCCTCAGAGGCTCATCCCTCGTGAAGCCAGGGATGAGGAGGGGTATTTGTCCTCTGGTTGGGGCACATCTCCAGGCTATGCCCAACCTGGAAGGACCTGGCTCCTATTGCACATTCCTCCTCAAACCATGGGGCTGTCCAGGCGTGGCTGGAGCTCCCTGCCCACACTGCCAGCAGTGCCAGGACCGTTTCCACAGCCCAGCCCTGACCTTGTGGGAATATCCGTGGGGAAGGCAGGATGGTTCCGTTTCCAAAGCACAGAGTTTTTTATGAGGCCAAGATGTTTCCATTCTATTTGAGTCTGTGCCTGCAGCGCTGTTCCCCTCTGCACATCGTGCTCTCCACGTCATCCCCCCTGGGCTCCCCAGGGAGGGTGTTCAGCAACCTAAAAAACCCCCACTCCTTACAGAAGGTCCTAAAAGTAAAACAGGACATGTGCTCCTTACAGGGTTGCCATCAACAGCAAGGCACCAAAATCAGGGACAGGAAACACAGGAATGGTGGGATCTGAGCAGGGTTTAACCACACTAAACTGTACATTTAAATGATCATCTCTCTCACATCCCAAAATAGAATCAAACGTGATTTATCACAGCTGGAGCAGTGGCATCTGAGGATGTTTCCTGCCCCCTTGGCCTCAGGATCAGAACAACGTGGTGCTGAGTATAATTATGGGGCCAAAAGGGTGGCCTTGACCTCAAAGAACATCTCCTGGGGTTCCTGCTGGAGCACACAGCCACGTTTTGAATTCATTTGGCACACAGTCAGGCTCTGTGCAAGGCGAAATCCCAGGCACACCGAGTCTGGTTCCTCGAGCACATCACATCCCTTTCTGCTCCTTTCTTATCTCCTCCTCTTTTGCCTTCCCCAGCTTTGAGGGTATTTGGTCCCTGGGAGCAAAGAGGTGGTTAAAGCAGAGCTTTTGGGAAGTGCAGGGGCAGAACTGACCTTTGGGCCCCAAGTTTGCAACCCAGAGGGTCAGGCAGAGTCGCAAGGATCAGTGAGCTGGTGGGTGGATTAAATTCATGAGCAGGGGATGTGACCACGAGTTCCATCTCAGCATCTGCCAAAGCAAGTGGCCTTTCCCCAGGGCCACATTTACCGTTTCTGCCCCAAAATGAGCCCTGTTTCCCCCTCCAAGCCCCACTAACATCAACACAATTGCAACCAGTCCTACCAGAAACCTGCCATCCCCCCGTGACAAGCACTGTGGCAATGGCAAATATTTTTATTTTTGGAAAGCTCCAAACGTCTCTGAAGATGTGTAGGAGGGCCAACAACAATATAAATAGAAAATCTAATAAAAGCAGAGCCAAAAGCAACGCAGACCAATAAATAAATCTGTAAGAAATGTGGTGTGGAAATAACATAATTTCTGCACGACATGCAAAGGCACAGATCTTCGCATGAGCAGCCCAAGGAGGGGTTTGTGAAATCTCCAAATGTTTCCAAAGTCACTCTCAGTTTTGCAAACATTCTCCCTCTAATTTAAGCTATTGTTTTTCCAAGAGAATTTGGATTTGAAACATGGGTTTCTTAGCTAAATATAAGTCCATTGTGCACAAATAATGAAAATCTCCTTTAAAAACAATTGTTCTTTTACACGCCAACGGTTACACAATCTCAGAGAGTGTGAATCCTTCTGCGTGGCTTCACTCAG
>NW_020956318.1:3779-7104 GCF_003031625.1 Empidonax traillii | reverse complement strand
CTCTAATTTAAGCTATTGTTTTTCCAAGAGAATTTGGATTTGAAACATGGGTTTCTTAGCTAAATATAAGTCCATTGTGCACAAATAATGAAAATCTCCTTTAAAAACAATTGTTCTTTTACACGCCAACGGTTACACAATCTCAGAGAGTGTGAATCCTTCTGCGTGGCTTCACTCAGTGAAAAGGCTATTCTGACAATCAAGAAACTCAGATAAGGATCAGACCTGAAAACCTCGGGGTTTGATCCTATATCTTACTTGAATTCTTTCACAATTAGAGGCTAAAAGTTATGAGGGGCTTGAGAAGAGATTTAGAATTTTTGGAGAATGTGCTGCTTTTTGATTTCTCCTCAAAGAGGAGAAAAGCCCTTCTCTCTGGACAGAGATCTGTGCCCCCGGTGGAAGAAGCTTTGGGGAGAAGCCCGGGCTGGTGCCCGAGAAATTCCGATTGAGCCCCGTGTCAAAGGAACTGAATCAGCAGCTCTGCTCCCAGCGCTCAGCCTGCCACTGCTCTCACACTGGTTTGAGGCAGCCAGGAGCCCTCCCAGCTGCCAAGAGCAGCAGTTCAATATTTCCTGCACCGCTGCTCTCTCCCTGCTGCCCCCACACCTCTCCTCTGCCGTGCCAGCTCAGCATCCATCCCTCAGCTCACTGCAAACAGCTCTCCCAGCCCCCTCACGCCGTGGCTGCTCCGCTCCCCTGGCCGTGACTCCTCGTTTTCATGTCCCACATCCAAGTTCAGCATTATTGAAGCACAGTTTGAGTTCTTTTGCTGCCTTACTCTGATCTACACCGAAGCTCAGGCTCTGTGTGACTGATTGACTCTCTCCAGGGGGGTCTTTCTGGAGCTCCTCAGCACTGGCACGGCCTTGGCTTGCCCAGCAGGACTTGGATTGCTGCAGTTGGAGCAACCAGCAGAGGTGTTTTCTTCTAGGAATGTCTTTGCACATATGGAATACTCTTTTTCTGGCTTTCCTTCCTGGGCTGAAACTCCTGTGGCCACCTGGAAGCTGACAGATGCATTGCTGCTCAGTTCTGTAGGAGGATTGTTGGGATGAATCCTTTTATATTACTCACTCACATATGCTTTTAATAGCAGAGTGTAACAAAGGTTCCAGCATCCTCCCCTTGGAGAGGCAGACTGTGACATACTGCTGCTAATCCCCAGTTTATCACATGTCCAGCTCCAGAACACATTTCAAAGGGCCCTGTTAATTGACCACAAGATTTTGAGCTTTTTTTCCTGTTTCTCCTCTCGTTTCGCCCGTTCTTACAAAACTCATGTGAGATTAAAGCAGCCTGGGAATGAAATTTCCTGGAAAAGGGGTGGGGTTTTTTTAGTGCTTTAGTGTTTTAAGTCTCTGGAAGCGAATTTGCCCTGGAAGATCTGAAAACCATCCCCACAGGAGCCGTGTCCCCAAAGGATCTGGAGGCTCCCTCCCAGGACCATGAGCTGCGTGGGCCTCCAGACGTTTTTCCCACCCCTTCCTCAGCTGACTGTCATGATGGTCACAGCAACAACAGCCTGTGCTTGCACAAACAGTCCTGCACGAGTGGTTTTCAGAGGGGAAACAGAACCTTAGAAAAGTGACATACATGCCCATAAATCTGCCGAGTCTTGTGCTGATTTCACTGGAGTGCTGTGGCCCAGAGCTGGGTTTTTCAGAGGGCAGTTCACATCCTCTTGGTGTTAGTGTGGAAACTGAGGTCATGACAGTCCCCAGAGCTTTGGGATGATTTCCCATCCTCCTGTTGTATCTCACAACCTCCCTGCCCTCCAGGCCCTGCTGGGGAGGGCTCAGGTGTGTGCTGGGATGAGGGCAGTGTGTGGGAGCAGCTGGGCAGAGAGAGGCTGTTTGGTGTCTCCAGCCTCTGCACAGCGAGCCCAGCCTAGTGCTGCCTGCCAGGGGTGTGCAGAGCACGGGGAACACCTGCCCCTCCAGGGCTCCAGGGGCTGTGGGTGGATTGTCTCTGCTCTATCCATGTGTCCCACACGGCAGGACAGGCCATGTCTCAGCAGTCTCTGCAGCTCTGCCTCTCCTACCCCTTCGGTCCCCTCCAGAGAAGTCTTTCAAAGATTAAATGCTCCAACTACATTTTCTGTTGTTAAATTTCCATCTGGTTTGTATTATTTGCAGTTTTGCTTTATCTGGGTCATTCCCTCCCCAGTGTTCTTCCCTTTCTCTTCCCTGCCCATTATCCCTGGGAGATGAGAGCTGATTGTAAGTGGTGTACAGTTACAGGCTCTCATCCCCACAGCCCTCACAGCCCCAGCTGTCCTAAAACTACGCTCACTTTTCCCGTACAGGTCATTCTTTCTTCACTGCCTCTGTCTGGCTCACCCCCCAGAAGGATACCGAGGCCTTCCTCAGCTTCCCAAGGCTGTCACCAGCCCTGAACTCCCTTTTCCATGTTTGGAGAAGCTGCAGTGTCCCAACCCAATGCTGACCCACGCTCCAGAGGGCCATTAGGACCAACAACATGTGTAAACCAGCAGATCAAATGCATCCTGGAGCACACTCATGTCAGCCGGGATTTGGGAATAACCCACAGCTGCCCGAAAACCCGGGGGGTTGTGGAAGGTAAAACGTGTTTGTTTTCCTGAAGAGGAGTGTCCCAGCAGCCTCCAAAGGGGCCCAGTGCAGGACACAATAGGACAGGGAGAACAACAGAGCTGGAGCCCATTGGAAACGCAAAGGAAGCGGCCAGGCAGAACCGCGGTATTGAGAGGGGAATTACACGCAGCGATGGCCGGGAAACACAGGAATCTCAGGGAGCAGAGAGCCCGGGGACAGGCAGCACATCCCACGGGCCGTGGGGAGGGAGGCAGCGCGGGGAGAGCCGGCGATGGAGGCTCAGGCTCCCCGTGCCCGGCTCCAGGAATGTCCCGCTTCCCCTCGTGATTGGCTGCGGGCTGGAGGAGTCAGTTTTCACGGGGGCCGATCAAAAAAGTTCCCCCTTGCTTTCCAAAGCCGCTGTGTGAGAGGAGCAGACGGGAAGAGGAGGCCGGGCGCTCTGACGTTCCCGGGGAAAGCTGCTCCGAGGAGATGAGAGGGCTCCTCTCCCCGAGGACACCCGGCCAGGAACAGGCTCCGAGGGGCCGCTCTCCTCCTTCCCTCGGCCGGGCCGGCCGGAGCAGCTCCCACTCCTGGCATGCGGCTCATCCCTCAGGATACCATGTCCCAGTACTCCACTAACTTCCTGCTGCTGCCCATCCCGGAGTACCCCGTGGGGGACCTCGTGCCCAACAAGATCATCAAGCTGGTGGTGCTGGGCGGCAGCAGCGTCGGCAAGACAGGTAAGGGCTCAGGTGTGACCCCGCTCC
>NW_020956318.1:0-3471 GCF_003031625.1 Empidonax traillii | reverse complement strand
TCCTGGCATGCGGCTCATCCCTCAGGATACCATGTCCCAGTACTCCACTAACTTCCTGCTGCTGCCCATCCCGGAGTACCCCGTGGGGGACCTCGTGCCCAACAAGATCATCAAGCTGGTGGTGCTGGGCGGCAGCAGCGTCGGCAAGACAGGTAAGGGCTCAGGTGTGACCCCGCTCCCTGCGGGGCTCTGCCCGCCCTGGGCACACCCAGCCCCGGCACTTGGGGCAGCTCCACCATCTGCAGTTACTATTTCTTTTAAATTCGAGGCAGATTTGCTGTCGGGGCGTGTCGAGAGGGGAGGGCGCAGAGCTGGGAGTTTGGGACTCGCAGGTGACTCTACCTGGGCTTGTGTAAATTATTGAACCGTGGCTAAATTTCCACCTTCCCCAAATGGGACCAGTGGTTCTTATCCCCCTGCTGTAAATGTTTTATGCTCTGCAGACAAACAGCAGTGTATGAGAGGTGTCGTCCTGGATTATTCTCCAAAGGAGAGGGAAAGGAAAGAGGGTAAAATGAGCATGTTAAAATGAGAATTTTTACTTTTGAATATATGGTTCATGATGTCAGAAATTATTAAGACCAGAGCTGATTGATTCCATCTGAGGTTCCACAGGATTCAGTAAAATACTTCATTGGTTTGGCTTTGAAGCAGCCACATTTCCCTGTTATTTTTAGGTAGTTTGTTGAAGATCATTGCACAGGCAGTTTCATCTAAGGGGGCTAAAGGGTGACTACTGTGAGAAAAAAAGGATTGTTTTAAATGAAATCTGTGATAAGAGTTGCTTGCAGAAGGAAGCCTTTTATTTAGCCAGTAATTAAGTGGGTTTGCAAGTTCCTAGGAATACACTACAGAAATATAAGTTACTGTTGCCACGATGGGATTTTAAGTGTCCTGAAGTATCAAGAAAAAGGAAAATGTTCTAATGTAGAAGCAGCACAGGTTAAGGGGAATAAGGAGGCCCAGGGTGCTGCAGGGGACACAAGTGTGCAGAGCACGTGCAGCTTGTTTGCTGGGTGTGAGCAGATCTCACTGCTGGGTTTCAGGAGGGTTTTTAAGAGCAAGAAGAACCACCCCATCCATCAGCCTCCCCTCTCCTATGACACAGGAGACAAGGGTGGTGTTTGGACTGCTTGCAGTCTGCTGGCTTGTTAGTGCTTTTCTGCATCATTTCAGAGCAAAGCACAGACTGTTTTACCCCCAGTCACAAGGAACCACCCTCTGTGTCCCACCCTGAGCAGCCACAGCGAGCCAAGGGCTCCCTTCCAACACGAGGTGGGAAAAGCTCTGGCTCAGGTACCACAGCCTGGCCCCAGACCCTCCTCTGGGAGTGCCCAGAGAAGCATTTGCAGCCCAGACGTTGCCTGGGTTTCACCCGAGGCTGGTGCTCCCAGTAAGATGCCCCACGTGTTGTGCACAGACTGGTTTTGGTTCCCATTAAGGGCCACGTTTTTGTCATTGTTTTCCAGCCCTGGTCGTGCGTTTTCTCACGAAGAGATTTATTGGGGACTATGAAGCCAACACTGGTGAGTTTGCTCTCTCCAGCAGGACTGCAGATAGCTGGAAAATAAATCTCCTCTGTGCAGTGACTGGTGCACATTGCAGGAGAGCCAGGCAGTGTTAGATGTCCATAAGGTGCATATTTGCAGTTAATAGCCCTGAGCTATGAAAGCAGTAAATCAAAGGCTCATTATTTATGATCTTTTCAGCTATTTTTTTTTTTCCTACTCGGTGGAAAAGGATCAGAGTAAAAGGTTTGCTTGGGGACATACCTATATTAAAACACAGACTCAAGGAACAACGAGACCGTGGAAACCCAACACTGCTCTCCCTGGAACCCCAGGGAAGCCAGAGTGATTCCAAAGGGTGTCAAACGCAGTTCAGGAGTTTTTCTGTGCATTCCCTTTTGTCAGAGACTGTTATGACCAGGGAGACTTCCAAACTGAAGTCTTCTTTCCATCAGATAAGCCAAGTGACCATTCATTCCTTGTTTAACGCTGGCACCGCAGAGGGTGTGCTCCTGGGAAACGTTTCATTCACAGCGTCTGCTCCAAGGAATGGGACTGATTGGGCTGGTGGTGTAGGATGGATCAGGTCCCCTGTGCTCACTCCTGCTGGCACACCCAGCTCACAGTGTCTGGGTGAAGGTGGGCAGCATTCCAAGCAGCGGTTGCTTCACTGTGGAGCTGCCTGCAGAACTCGGCATGAGGAGCAGGAAAGAGGGAGCAGCACAAGGCACCTTTGATCTCTGCCTGTCTGATGAAATACAGTGTGAGAGCTCCTCCTGACAGCTCCCCCTCGCTGACCCCGGGTAACCCTGGTGCTTGGCTGCTCTGTTTCCCTTCCTGTTCCGCCATCCCTTCTCAGGGAGGTTGTACATCAAGTCAGACTGAGCTCTGCAGTGGATTCCTGCCAGAGCCATTGCTGGGAATCACATGATTTCCTCATTAAACTCCCAGCCCAACAGCCCTGCTGGAGAAGAGCTAAATATGCCAGGAAGAAGAAACAGGTGGCAGTGGATTTGGGATCACTCAGCCCTGTTCTCCTTCCTCGGGTGTTGGAGCAGGGGCTGTGTGTGCAGAACCTGCTCTTTGGCCATAACAGGAATGACATGTTGGCTGCTCTTGGCTCCCATAAAACAGTGCCATCATTTCAGCTTAAGATCTGACCTGTTTAAAAAGCCCAAAATAAACCCCACAAGGGCTAGATCCCCTCACAGTCCCTATTAAAACACTTTGGATTCAGGTGCTAAATTCTCCCATACTGTAAATGTTTCTGTGGGCTCAGACCCTTTGCCACTGGAATAAACCCACTTGTTTCCTTGATACAAAGATGATTTCAGCAGCATCATTGTCACTAGCTGACCTCCCTGTTAGGGTGACTCTGCAGCAGGTGGCATTTGTCTGTGCTGGAGATGCAGAGGTGGCAGTGACTGTTGTGCTTGGAGCACCCCAGCTGTGGAGAAAGCACTTCTGCACGTATCCACCTGCCTTGTGTTGAGTTCTACAGAGCAATCATGATGGCATCAACCTCTGAAGCTGTTCTTGTCATGACCACAGATATTTCAGAAGGTCAAGACCTGCATTTTCATTGTCACTTAACTCCCCCTCCGGTAACAAAGCTGAGTTCCAGGCCAGATTAGTGATGGTTTTATTAGAGCTGGATCAGTCCTGGATGGTCTGAACTGGCACTTGGCCCTGAAGATGTGCCATCCAGATTAACCACAGGTCAGGTTCAAAGTGTCCAGTCTTTGGGGATTTCAACCAAACCCTGCTAAAATCATGCCAATCCCAAAGAGCACCTGGGTGGTTTGGATACACTCACTGTCCCAAACTAGAATGCTTTTCTTTTTTAAAGACACCCAGGAAAATGCAGTAGGAAACAGCTCCCTCCTCTTACAGACAACCCCTGGATATCTTGGTTTGAGATGAAATACAAGTGCAGTTCACATTTTATGAAGTGGATAATAGG
>NW_020956317.1:385135-387940 GCF_003031625.1 Empidonax traillii | reverse complement strand
CAACATCCTCACCCAGACAACAAAGAGCCAGGCTGGAGTGGAGTCCTTTGTGCCTGGAGATCCAGGAATGCCTCGGAGGATGGGACAATTATCCCTCTGGCCCGGGGCCAGGAGCACCAGACAGTTGGTGTTCAGCCACTTGAAACTGGGAATCCTCCACCCTGCATTCCCAGCTCCACACTCCAGTGCCCAAAGCTCACTCCCAGGGCACAGCCTGGCATGGGAATGGGATTTCCCACCCCCACGGGAACAATTCCCGCTGGGAAACTCTCCAGGATTCCTGAAATGAATAAAGACCCCACCACTCTCTTGGATAAGAGCTTGGATACCTTCTCCCATCACTCCAAGAGACTCAGCCCTGCCACGGGCACCTTCCGAGGGTTAAATCCCCCTGGATTAAAATCCCGGTGAACAAACCCCTCCTTGTTCACACCCTCAAAAAAACTGAGTCCTAAAGGACCAGGTGAACCAACCAGCTGCAATAAATCTGTGGGAGAGGGAAGATGAGGAGGGATGTGGGTCCTCCCAACCCAAACCAGTCTGGGATTCTCCAATTCCCAAATGCACTTCTAAGAGAGTCAAACAGAAAAAGTGATTTTTTTTTTTTTTTAAATCTGAGCAGCATAAACTCTTCAATTAAAATGTAATTATGATGACCAAGCAATGGCAAATATACCTATATATGTATATATATGATTCAGTTCTCTTTCCATCAAACACACAATTAGGTCATGACACACAGAATTACTTCATTAATAAAGACCCTACATTCGAATCCACAGCTGGCACACACTCACAGAACCAGAAAAACATCTACATGATCTAAGTCTGAGGAGCATTAGCAACTCCCAAATATCCTCCAAGAAGGAGAGTATCCTTAGGGAGATAAATATATATCCTTAGGGAGATAAATATACCCTTACAGAGAGAAATACATCCTTAGAGAGATAAATACAACCTTATAGAAATAAATACATCCTTATAGGGATAAAAATATCCTTCTAGAGGTGATAAACAGTTTTCCTACTACACTACTAAGCCAGGCTCTTTCCCTGTAATGGTCTGAACTACCAAGGGTTTAGATTTTTTTTTTAATAATTTTTTAATGGAGCTTTGCAGGTGGATATGAACATCCCCCGGGCGGGAGGAGATCGTTCCTCACCCCCTGGGTGATGCTGTCTTAATTAATGCCCCCTAATCCCCCAGTGGGACAGCTCGACTCCAACCCGGCGTGCTGTTATTCCTGCGGGGTATCCCTTGGGATAACAAACTCCCCCTGGCATCACAGGGGATTAGGAGCGGTACTTTTCCTCCTCGGGGGAAAAACACGGCTCTGCACCCCACGCGTGGCCTCCCGGGGCACCTCGGAGAGGGCTCTGCAATCCCACTGAGCTGGGAAATCATCCCAAATCATCCCAAACCACCCCAATCCCGGGAGCTCTGGTGGTAAAACTGCCCCGGGAATGGTTCAGGAGGAGGAAGGATGAAGGGTTGAAATGAGTATCAAAGCCAGAAACAGGAGGGGAGCTGATGGTGATGTAAAGACAATGAACTTGGGAGTCAAACAATGGATAAAACACCCAGAGCTCATTACCGGGAGGGCATTTTGGGGAGAGATTTCGAGCCTCATCAGCATATTCAGTATTAAACATCACATTAATTAGTTAAACCCATTTTTTGGGGGGATGCTTCCCAGCACCACCCTGCCCTTGGAACACACGGAATTCCCTCCTGCAGCAACAACGGGCAAGGGGTGTGTGTGGGGTGTCTCAGGTCGTGCTCATATTCCACTTAATGTCCTTTACCTGCTCTCTACCTTCCAACCAAGGAAATTCCACCTCTGGGGATGGTTCAATCCAGAGGAAAAAGTGGGGAGGGGGAAGCCTAAAAGCGATTTTTTTTTTTTCTCCCCAGCCTGTGCTCGGGACAAATGTGAGAGCATCTCCAAGAGCTGATTCCAGAGAGGATAAATAGTTTTCCTGCTACACTCCCACACTTCTGAACCGGGAGCTTTCTCCGCAGTGCTCTAAACTATCTTTAGATCTCTTTTTTTTCAATCTGCACGTAGTAGCATCCGTTGAGCTAAACAACAAAAATCAGTCAGAGAGAAAGCAGAGTCGTTTTGGGGAAGGGTCAGGACCCAGCCCGGGCTGGATGAAACGTCCCACATTTCTGTGGTGCAGCTTCCCAGGTGGATATCCCTGCACATCCCCGGGGTTCTCCTGAAAACCACCACTAGAAAACAGCTTAAAAAAAAAAAAATAAAAAAAATGCTGGCAGCCTGAGAGCTGCTTTGCGAGGGGCTGTGAATCCCAAGCCATGACAGCGAAACGCTTTAATTAAGGACATATTTTGCACCTTCTGCCAATGGGAAACATCTGCACTGGAGCTTTTTTTTTTTTTTTTTTTCCCTCGGAAAAGAGCGGAGCTGTTGAGAGAGGAGAATTCAAACTGCCTGCCCAGCTTAGCCGGGTAACATTTACACAATGGTGATGGCATGTGCTGGAGCTCTGCGCTCTAAATTCAGCGCATTTGGGGAATATCACAGAAAAAAAACCGCACCGCCTGGGCTTGCAGGCAGTTTGCAACACATCTTTTGTTTGTTTGAGTTTTTTTTTATTTATTTATTTTATTATATCTGAACGCGCAAAGAGGGGAGAAAAACCACAACGTCTTGAAAAAGTGACGCTGAGTATCTGTGCCATCCCAGCCCTGCCAAATCCACTCTCAGGGGACAGGAATTAGAAGAAATATCTATTTTGTTTCCCCCCCCCCCCCAGCCTCTTACGGCTTAAAAAAAAAAAA
>NW_020956317.1:378848-384699 GCF_003031625.1 Empidonax traillii | reverse complement strand
GAAAAAAAAATAAGAAGGGAAATCAAACTTTCAGCTCCGGAGCAAGAGAGTTAGAAACGCTTAAAATAATCAATAAGCCTCACTGAAATCTGTAGAAATATCAGCAAGTCGTGGCTCCGAGGGTTGGATTTACCTGGGAATTAGTGGTCGGCTGTGCTGGGGGGAACCTCTGCCCCGTCCTGCTTCATGGAGCTCTCCCGGCCGGGCTCGGTGGTCCCGTCGGCGCTGGAAAATATCCCGCAGCCAGGGAAAAATGCTGCGAGGAGCTGCCTCTTCCTGGCCAATTTGAGCGCAGTTGCTCCAGCAAACCCCTCCCAAGAGCCGGCCCCTCCAGCGGCTCCAGCGGTGAAATCACGGGCTCGTCCTGAAACCCGAGCGCAGGCAGAGCAGGGATAAAGGGGAGGAGGGGGGGAAAATCCCGGCAGAGCTGCCGGGAAAGGGAGTTGGGGATGTTGATGTTTTCCCCGGGATGCTGCTAGAGAAGGAATATCGGGAGTTCTATCGCCACCCCGCTCTGGTGGCATCATTATTTACGTTATTAATAAGCACCCCCCATGATGATTTCGTGCTAAAAATCTACACATCGTCTTCAGATTTACACCCTTTTTAGGGTCTGGGGAGTTTGCAGCAGCCCATTCCCAGCTATCCAAGGTGTCTCCTTTAACCCCTCAGCATCCTTTTTCCAGCTGCTCAGTATTCCTAAAACTCCAAAGCGCCTAAAAACCACCTGGACCTGCAGTTGCTCCTCACTCCTTGACGTCCTGAGCGCCAACCACACATTAAAAACCAACTTTTCACGGAAAAACCACCCACCTGAAGTCCCCTGCCAGAGAATTCCCGGGATCTGTGGTTGGGAACAGGGAGCAGGGAAGCTCTGAGCTGGTTCAATCAGTTCTTCCACCAACAAGCAGCAGCTGAACCACTCAGGAATTATTCTGTAAACTTCTGCAGTCTTTTCAGCTCGAGGAGGTTTTCCTTTTCAGCATCATCCTGTTCAACCAGGATTTGGATGTGTCCTAACAATTCCACTCACTTCCATTTACTGCGAGTGTGAAAATCACAGGGAAAATGGCAGGTTTGGAATCTCTGGCACAGAGAAAAACTTGAAATTTTGTCTTCTGACCCAATTTTGCACATCCTGAAGCGTCAGCATTTCCCAAATTCCCAAGTATTGCCCGAACTTCTCTCCCCTTGGGTGTTTGAATCCACCTTCAGTGGGTTTTTCAAACAGGTCAGCAGGGAGTTGACGGGCACGGAAAGAACAGCGTTCCCAAAAGGTAACTTTGGAAGGAATATCCCCATTTATTCCAGAGTATTCCTATTTTTGTGGGATTTTCTAGCCAGCCCTTCCCTAGCACAAGGCTGCTGCCTAAAAATACCCTTCTGGGTTAGTCCTGCACACCAATCTCACCTCAACTCTGTTAGTTCTGTTGAAAAATTCCAGGGCTAAATGCAAATCTCTGGATACATTTCCAGTGCTGCAACACCAAGCCCTGCAAGAACAGGACTGTCAGGAATTCTAGGGGGCTGGGATGGAATTCCCAGAGAAGCTGTGGCTGCCCCAACCCTGGAAGTGTCCAAGGCCAGGCTGGAGCAACCTGGGCTAGTGGGAGGTCTGGAAAGGGCTGGAATGACATGATTTTAAGGTCTCTTCCCACCCAAACCACTCTGGGCTTCTAGGGGGTGGAACTGGATGGGATTTAAGGTCCCTTCCAGCACCAGGAATGCTTGGGAAAGAGGAGGAACACCTGGAATCAGCATCCTGAGCAGCTTCCAGAGGGTGGATCCAGCCAGACTCACCTGGCTCAGGGACATCAGGGGGGCAAAAAAGGTGTCCCAGACAAGGTCCCCAGAGCCATCCCAGACTGGCAGGAAGCTGGAAGGAGCTGGGCCAGGGGAAGGAATGTGTGAGTGTCTGCTGGGCAGGGCATGGAGCAAGAGGAGAGCCCGGCCCAGGAATGCTGAGCCCAGGGCCCGGGTCGGGTGAGGATAATGCTGTGGAGGCTTCCAGCTGATGGAAGAGCTCCCTGCTTGCATAAAGTGAGACATTCAGCAGGAATCCAGCGAAGCTCCTCGAGGTAAAAACACTGGATTTGCTGCCCCCTTCATCCTGCAGCTGGTTAAGACTGAAGGGGAAAAAATAAATAATAATAAAAAAAAATGCCTTGGAAAACTTCTCAAAATCGCAGAGAAGAAGCCACATGGGATAAAAGTGCTGCCCAGGCTGGATGGGCACTGTCTGACCACACAAACAGGCAGCCAGGGGAGTCACTTGGCAGGTCCCTCAGCCTGAACCACGACAGTAGCCCCCCCGTTTTCAGCCCCCAGTGACTCCACACTGGGATATTTTCCCCCCAAATCCCTGTCCAGGTCCCAGCTCCAGCTGGACCCATCTGCTGCCCACACACATTCCAGGCCACATCCCTTCCCACCTGATTTCTTCTGCATCTGCCTGGAGGACACACCTTTTGCCACGGGGGCAAGTCCCGACCGGCTCTGACCCAGGAGCCCCAGTCACGCTCCCTGCTCCCCAAAATGAGGTACAGCCTGTTTGCTTCCATAATCTCCCCCCTCCAATTTGCAGTCCTTTTAAGAGGGGAAGGCTCATTGCCTGCCCAGACCTCGTGTTTGCACCCTGGAGACTCTCTGGAGCCACGGGGATGACCCGACCTTTCGAAGTCCTGGAGCGGAGAAGCCAAGACCCAGAAAAGTTGTTCCGTGCAGAAATAACCTGGTGATGCCAGGGGATAACCTGGTGACACCCCAAGAAGCTGCAGGAAGGACCCCCAGGGCTCTGGGGGGCACGCAGCACTTCTCACACCACTTGGCTCCAGTGGGAAGCTCCTGCAACGTGGAATTCCAGAGTCCCAGGTGGTTAAAAAGCCCCAGGAATTTTGGAGGATTAGGTCTGTGGTTCCATCAAAACAAACAAACAAACAAAAAAAGCAATAAACTGATTTATCAGCGTTTAATCCTCGTGGGAATTTCTACAGCTTAAAAATCATGGAATGGTTTGGGTTGGAAGGGACCTTAAAGCTCATCTAATTCCAGCCCCTGCCGTGGGAAGGGACACTTCCCACTAGCCCAGCTTGTTCCAACCTGGCCTTGGACATCCCATTTCCAGGGATGGGGCAGCCACAGCTACTCTGAGAACCCCCCATTAACCCCACCTCTTGAAAGGCTCATAACCTTCCTTGTATTTCCCTCCTCAACCCTTCAGGGAAGATTCCTGACAGATTCCCTCTGTGCAGCTCAGCCATCCAGGAGGTGAGCACAGGACAATGGAAACTGAGTTTTGCTCCTAAAAATACAAAAAGAGTGGGATTTCCTGGAAGGAAAAGAGGGAGAAAGGCAGCTGGAGGCAGTGACAACACCGGGGGAAAGCAGGAGGAGCTAATCCTGCATCCAGCACTAAAAATCTGGGAGAGAGGGTGGCATTTTGCCTTATCCTGAGGGATAACAGAGGTCCTGGAGGTCCCATCCTTTCCCACTAGATGGCAAGAGTCCCCCTCCTAAAGCAGAGGATCCAGAGCCAGGGAAAGGGCTTCAGGCCCTGCAGGGATCTGACCTCCCCTCCAGTCCCTCAGGATTTACTTTGGGAAAGCTCCATCCAAGAGAAAGGGAAGAAGAGAGGAGGAACTGAACCTGAGTCCTTGAATCAATCCACAAGAAATATCTCATCTGAGAGGGGATCCCATCAATCCACAGGAATATCTCAAATAGCCATACAAGTGTCTCCCATCAATCCACATCAGCATCTCCAAGGGCTGTCAGGGGATGGTCCCAGACTCTTCCCACTGACAGCACAAGGAGTGATGCCCATAAATTGAACCCCCACAAGCTCCACCTCACCAGGAGGCAGAACTTCTCTCCCCTCTCTGGAGACATCCCAACCCCACCTGGACATGTCCCTGTGTCACCTGGGCAAGGGGGTTTGGGCTGGGCGATCCCCACAGGGCCCTCCCAACCCCAAATATCCTGGGATTGTGATGTGGGATGCAGGGGAGAAACAGCCACCTAGAAGATGCTTCACAGCCTCTTGTGCTCAATCCTACCACTTCATTTACACCTTTCATGTCAGTGGTGGGATCACCCAGTGCTTGGAAAGCATTTGGGAAGGATCATCCGGTGTTTAGGAAGAATTTAGGAAGGATCACCCAGTATTTAGGAAGGATCACCCAGTATTTAGGAAGCATTTGGGAAGGATCACCCAGTATTTACGAAGACACCACTAACCCAGTCCCAAAAAATCGCCAGCACCGCTTCCAGCCTGCCAGGAGCAGGTCCCTGCACAGCCACCCGTGGGACAGGGACACAGCAGGTCCTCCCCAAGCTCAGCCCAGCCCTCAACAACGAGCTTCATGCGTTATTTGGTAGCAACAATGGCCCAAACAATGGGACCAGGACGAGGTGCCCCTGCTCAAGGTTTCCCCCACACAAAACCACCCCAACAAAGAGCAGAGGGACACGTTTAAGAGCCCGTGGAGCCCCAAAAAAAAAAGAGCTCCAGGAATAATATGGGGTTAGTTTTCTCCTCAGGAGATGCCACAAACTTATTCCTCCTCTTCCAGATCCCCTGCCCCATCCTACAAATGCTTGTGTGAAGGGGAGGGGAAAAAAAGATTTAGGTGCAGTTCAGCTCAAGCCTAAATTTCCAAAAGCCTGTTGAAAGGAGAATAAAACAGTTCAAAGTATTCAGATTTTTTAGGTTAAGTAGGATAAAGTATTTATCAACATATCGAGTTCTCTACTAATAAAAATATCCCATTTTCCAGCATATTCCCACCTGTTAGAGAGAAGGGAGTTGGATGCAGAAGTGACACTGTGCAATAAAATATCCCCACACCAAAGGCTCATATAAATCCCACTTTTAATCAGGGACAAATTTACTTTCAAGTAAAATCAACGGTTTTTAAATAAAATATAAATTAACAGATCAGAGGACTCAGAGAAAGAAAGACACTGTGCACGGAACGAAAGGTTTTTCCAGTTCTCTTTCCCCTTCCTGGAGTCTCTGGGAGATTTCTGCATGATTAAGGAACCGAAATAAAGGATTAAAAAGAAGTGGCTCGTGCCACCATGAGGATAAAGCTTCCAAGACAAAGGGGGGAACTGTCACAATGGAACAGAACTGATTGAAGCAGTTTTTTGTGGTTTTTTCTTTTTGGAAGCACAGCTTTGGGTGCAAGAGGTTTTCCTTCTCCATCACAGGACTGAACCCAGAAGGGAAAAATCAGAGGAAACTGTCCTAAAAGGGGGTTTTCTTTCTGCTTCTGAAAACCCTGCACTTCCTTTTCTTCGACTGAGGCTCAGGATTGAGAAGCCAAGGAGACCCCAACCCTGGAATCCGGAAAAGTCCTCGCTCCTCCTGGGATTTCCTCAACCGGAGGGGGAGGACTCACATTCACTCTGCCCTGGAGCTGGAGCTGCTGCTCCTCTTCAGGTGCTGACAACAAGCCCGAGCTCGTCCCACCACACACCAAAGTGCAATAGTCAAATCCGAGTCGTTTTTGGCAGGAATTGTCAGCCGAGCCCAAGCCACGTGAGCTCGTTTTCCCGCGTCTCCCCAGCCTCGCTGGGCCTTCGGTTTCGAGGGACAAAAAAAGGAGGAACCCTGAGGCAAAAAATGGCTTCTTCGTGTAACAAGTCCGAGGAAAAAAACAAAACAAACCAAAACAAAACAGCCTCTCTCCATCCCAGCACCTCATAAGGGCCCTGCCATCTTCTGTGGGGGGAGGCCTTCCTCGATCCAGAGGGAGGGAGAGGAGCCGTTGCGGAGCATCCGCCTGTGGATGCGCCGGAGCCGGAGCAGGTAGAGCAGGATGGAGAGCAGGACGACCAGGAAACAGGC
>NW_020956317.1:365269-378298 GCF_003031625.1 Empidonax traillii | reverse complement strand
AAGTCCGAGGAAAAAAACAAAACAAACCAAAACAAAACAGCCTCTCTCCATCCCAGCACCTCATAAGGGCCCTGCCATCTTCTGTGGGGGGAGGCCTTCCTCGATCCAGAGGGAGGGAGAGGAGCCGTTGCGGAGCATCCGCCTGTGGATGCGCCGGAGCCGGAGCAGGTAGAGCAGGATGGAGAGCAGGACGACCAGGAAACAGGCAAAGAACAGGTAGTGGTTGTAAACGAAGGAGAAGCTCCTCCAGTGGGAGTGACTTCCACGGAAGTTCTCTTGCTGGATGTCTCTGGAAAGCAGCAAAGGGACAAACGGGAATAACTCGGGGGGTGGGGGGCGAAATTCCACGCACGACTTCTCTCACCACGGGAATCAGAGCCCATTTTAACAAACCAGGGTTCATCAAGCACAATTTGAGGCACCACCATGCTCTTCCCGACCCCAGAACTCCCACCCAAAGGGCTCTTGCCAGGCACTGGAGGGAAGGAAGAGGTACCTTAAGGGGAGGAAGCGTGTTCGGTACAGAATGGCCCCCAGGGTCCACTGCACCTCCTTGTCATAAACCTGCAGGGCTGTTTTCAGGTTGCTGTAACTCACAGGGAAGGAGAAGCCACTGTGGAACACCTCATACATCCAGGCTGACTTAAAGCACTGGTACCTGCAGCAGGGAGAGGGGGATGAGGTCGGGAACAGCGGGATGAGGTTGGGAACAGCGAGACAAGCTCAGGCCAGCAGTTACACCGCCCCAGGGCACTGGGGAGCACAATCAGCCCCGCAATTATCAGGGCTTTTTAAAGGCATTATCGCCACTTGAGGTGATTTATCGCCCTGAATGGCTGGCCCGGCAGCTCTGCAGGAGGGAGTTTGGCTGGGCAAACACAAAACACTCACTTCAGCCTGTGCAGATCAGCGTGAGAGGCGTAGAGACCACGGTCGAAGCGCTCCCGGAGGACAGACCACTTAGTGGCACAATAATCCTGCGGGGGAAACAAAAAAAGAAACAAAAAAAAAAGAAAGGTGAAGAAAACAAACATTTCAACAATGCTTCTGGCCTCCAAAAGGTGAAAATGCCACCAAGCACATTTTACCTTGGCAGCTTTAGCGAATTTAGCAGCGTTGTAATCTCCTCCCATCCTCAACACATCCTCTGTGCAGTAGTAGAACTCGGAGAATCCATAGAATTCGCTGTTCTGGAAGTGCACAGCGGGCTGGTAGACCCCGTTCAGGGAGGTCTGGGTCTCGTTGGTCTTGTTCATGAAGGGCTGGATCAGCTCCCGGCACAGATGGAAATCCCCCGTCCCCCGCAGGTGCAGGGTCTGCCCGTTCTGCTGGATCTCATCCTGAGCGTCCAGGGGCAGGCAGGGATCCAGCAACGGGGACTCCGAGCTCAGGCCAGTCTGTCTGCCCAGCAACCTGTGGAAAAGGGCAAAGAGCAGGTCAGAAAGGTGGAGCTCTGAGAGCCAACAGCACCAACCAAACCCCCCTCGGGTGAAATAAAATCAGCTTTGTGTCACTGAGGGGGTGACAGCACAGAATCCTCATCCCAGGATATGGTTTGGGCTGGGAGGGACCTTAAAATCATCCAGTGCCACCCCCTGCCACGGGCAGGGACACCTTCCAGGTTGCTCCAACCTGGCCTTGGACGCTTCCAGGGATGGGGCAGCCACAGCTGCTCTGGGTCAATCCCCCAGGTACCTGTTTTTAAGCACCGTGCTGGCAAACAGGCTGTCCTCGTATCTCTGCCGGGCTGCATTCCCTCCAAATCCAAGGAATGTGGCCACGTAGACCCTGTACACGTGCTCGGTCTGGTGGGCATCACAGCCCAGGTTGAATTCTGCCAGGAGGTTCTTGGCCACCTCCTCCTGCAGCAGCAACAAAAGCACCAGGATTAGGGGTGGGCAGGATGAAAGGCAGGACCTAAAACGAGTTCTCTGGACAACTGGGTGTCCTGGACATCTTACAACTTCAGCCCTCACTTATCAACCCACCACCATGTTCACCACTAAGCATTGTCCCCATGGTGCCACATCCACACATTTTTTAACCCTTCCAGGCACAGGGACTGCCCCAAGGCTGCACAACCCTTTACAACCCCAGTATTTCCAGGCTTTCCCTCAGGGCTGATCATCTCCCACATCATTTGCACAAAACCTCCTGCTTCACAGGGAAAGCAAAGTATGAACTGCTGAGAGCTGGCACTCCTGACACTGAAGGAACCCCAAAAAGATATGTGGTGTGGCCACTAAACTCAGTGTTCCCACTCTGGAGTGAGTCCCCCTTTGCACTGATTGCCAGGACAGGTTTAAGGACCAGAACACCCATTTTATAGCAGTTTATGTTCAGACAGAGCCATCAACAGTTCATCTCTGACTGGGGCAATCTGCTCTGGATCTAAATATTCGACAGCCCCTGTTCTTTGTTACACCACCTGTCTGTAGTTATTAAAACCTGTAAACATGAATCATTTCACAGGGAGACTTAAAAAAATCAATATACAGACCATTACAACAGTGCACTGAGAGCCAAAACACAGGGCTTTTATGCTGCAGTCACTTCTTAATTCTCAATTAATTTAATGGGAGGTTCAACTTTAAAAATTCAGGAATTCCTTAGAACTCAGTGGAGCTGGAGCAATTCATATTCCATTTAAGACTTGTAACAAAGCAATTTGCTTTCTGCAAGAGCTGAGCTGTGCTGAGGGTGTAGGTGATATTTAAACAAACCTGTCACCCCCAGGTCCTGATAATTCAGTTTCTCCCAACACAACCTGAAGGACAAAGTCACTCTTATGTAAGTTTTACATAAGAGCCACCACATTATTTTTGGTTCCTGAGCTCCAGAATAACAGTTTTTTACTGCCTAACAGATTTAAAACTAAGCATGCACACACACACACACACACAAAGAATAAAACTCCCAGATTGGTGGCAGATTATGGGAATGGAAGGGTGAACAAAACACAAATGAGTTCTTAGCTGGTGCAGGACTCCCGTCATGGCCTCTGGGATTCCCTTTGGGAATGGGATGGGATGGAGGAACTCAAAAAACGAAGAAAACAAAAGAGGAATATGCATTAAAATAACTCCAAAGGCAAAGAGGAAAGTTGCACAGATAATAACCTGCTGCGAGGAGGCAAAGCTTACAGTTTTAGGGACTTCGTACGCGATCTGGGTGGACACTCCGCCCATGTCCAGGATACCCACAGTCCTCTTACGGAATATAGACTCCTGGTGCTCGCTGCCCGGGATGTGCACCTCCACCATGGCCTCCTCCTCTGCAGGGAACAGGGAAAAATCAGTGGGATGCAGCTGGGGAGGGCTCAGAGATGGAGCTGCTGCTGGGGAGCCGCTCGCAGGGAAGGCGGGGAAGGCGCGCGCGGGAACGGTGGCAACACCGGTCACCATCATCTCCCTGAAAACACCCCGGGCCCCAACCCCTGGCCAAAAAATCACCCCCTAAAGGGCAAGACTTGACCTCAAGTTCCCCCCCCAAAACCCCACCCCACCTCACAATTCAGACACTCACCGTCATCTGTGTGCTCAAACCTTCCCAGGACGAAGTTGATGCCGATCCAGGCATAGACTCCTACGTGTACATGGAAAGATGTTGGGATATTACAGGAAGAGCTGGAATATCAGCTTAAAAACAAAGAGGTTTTTTTCCCTATATAAGTTAAGACATGTTGCTGCTCATATTTTATTCTATACAACACTTAGAAGGATTAAACATGTTGGTTTTAAAGTGATTTTAAGCCTTCAGTGAGCTGATCACATCAACATCTCTCCCTTAGAAATCATTCCACCCTGCAAAGCTTCTTCCATCAAGAATTTTGTGCTCTCTCCTTCTCCCTCCCTGAGAAAAATGGATTAAATTCCTGCTAAACCCAGCCAAGTTATTTTCACTGTTCATCAGAAACATTTAGGCAAGTCAGAGAAGCCCAGCAGCTGAGCAGCTCCACGCTCCATATGCTGCTACTGAGGAAAAAGGGGCTCCCGAGCAAAGCAAAACTGAAAAAATAGATTTAAAAAGAAAAGCAACCAAACTATTCAAGTTGTACCCTGAAAACAGTAAGTATTTTAAAGGCAACCTTGGGAAAGCTCACTTACCTTCCTGCTTGCCTGAAATCACCTCTGCATGCGAGTCAGAGAACAGGAAATCAAACTGCACGGGGATATCCGTCAGCAGGTCTTCGAGTATGGCCTTCTGCTGGCTGCAAAATCCCCATGGGGAGAGGTTAAAACCAGCCAGAGCCAGCAGGATTGCTGCTCCCAATCCCTAAAAAAATCAGGCAGGAGCCCACCTCTCCGGCAGGATCCTCATCCCAGCGGTGCAGAGGATGTACAGGGGAGTCTCCTTGTGCTTGGCACGGGGCACGTGCTCGGCAGCGAAGCTCAGCAGCGGCGAGATGTAATCACTGACCTTCTCGGGAGAGCTGGCAAACTCTGAGATCCCTGGGGGGTAAAAAAAATCCACGTGGAAAGGGAGAGCAACTCGAGTTCAGGGGAGTTCCCTGGGAAATCCTGAAAGCCAGCAGGCAGGGAAATGTATAATCCATGAAAAGCCCAAGGTCGGTGTGAAAACCCCAAGCCAAATGTGGGAAATCAACTCTAGGAAATGATATTCACCCTTAATCATCCTCTAAACAACATAATAATAGAGATATAATACCTTTTTCTGTGATTATTTATATCACTGGTTCAAAGAGCTTTACAGGAAGCCAATTTTTTTACTCACTAAATAAAAAGGAATAAAGTTAAATGACAACTGAACCAGCAGGTGGCTTGTCCATGGAGAAACCTCTTCCCCCCGGCCCTATTTCAGGTTTGAAAGCTCAACAAAACCCTCAGCAAACCAAACCCCAAGAAACCTGGAGGAGTTCCACACTCACAGCCTGCAACTCTCCTTCCTCCAGCCACTGTGAGGGCTGAGAAGCAGAAATCAGGAGAGGCAACTCGGTAGAAAACCCCCAATAAACCGGATTTCTTTCCAGTACCTGGCTTGATTTTCATCACCACGGGTTTCCTGTCCTTGTCCCTCATCTGTCTGATGTCCAGCAGGTCGTGGGGGTTCCCGTTGTGCCGTGGCCAGCAGTACACGAAGATCCTGGAGCCGCTGCTGCCACAGTCCACCACGATCCCATAGTTCAGGTTGGGGTTGGCCGTGTCCGTGGCTTCCGTGTCTGTCACCCGGGCAAGGTACCTGGGAAAAACTGGGAATTACTCCAGGGCAGCAGTTTCCATCAGAGGAATCACAGAGAAAATATATATTATGTGTGAATACATTAAAATATATTTAACCTATTATATATTATCTAAGTACATTATGTGTTAATTCATATATTAATATATAGTATCCATTACTTACATTATATAGTACATATATTAATGTATTATACATTAAAAATATTTTATCTATTATATATTATCTATTGTATATTATCTATTAATACATAATATTAACATTATGTCATATACATTACTTATATGCTACATTAATATATAGCATATATTATTGTATTATATTATGCATTAAAATATATTTATCTAGTACATATTATCTATTGTATATTATCTATTAATACATAATATTAACATTGTGTCATATACATTAATTATATACTACATTAATATATGTCATATACATTACTATATTGATATATAGTACATATTATTGTATTATATTATACATTAAAAGGTATTTTATCTATTAGATGTTATCTATTGTATATTATCTATGACACATAATATATTCCATATAATATATTCCATATAATATATTCCATACAATATATTCCATATAACATGTTCCATACAATATATTCCATATAACATATTCCATACAACACATTCCATATTCCACTTACTAAATATTCACGCCAAGCCCTCTCAAACCAAGAAACAACCTCCAAACAGCCAAAGACACCGACACAATTAGGAACCAAACGACAACAACCCGCAGCACAACCCCCGCGCTCTCCCTCCGGACGCGGGAATCGCTCACCTGTGGAAGGAAGGTCACGCCACGGGGGTTGCTCACCTGTGGAATGTCTCCCGGCGGGGATCACTCACCTGTGGAAGGTCGCTGCGCGGGCGTAGCGGGAGCGCAGCAGGAGCAGGGAGCAGTAGAGCAGCGCCAGGGCCGCGGCCCCCGCCAGCAGCAGCTGGCGTGGCGAGGGCAGCGGGAGCCGCGCGCACCCCACGGGGGCCAGGCTGAAGTGCCACGAGGCCGGCAGCAGGCACGACACGCTGAGCCTGGGGTGATAAAAAAAAGGGATGGCTGTCAGCTCTCCCTCGGATTCCTGAGCTGGCAGCCTCAGGGGTCCCTTCTGCGGATGGAAACGACTTCAGTCCTGCTCGGTTTTTAATCCTTCGGCCTCCGCTCTCTCGTTCAGTTCCTACAGCAGCTCTCCCAGTTTCTGATCATCTCTTTTTCCTGCTTTTCAGGGTGCTGTCAATTGGCAGGGAAACAGCCCAGGCTGATTAACTGATAAAATTTTATATCCAACACATCTTCACGGAGCGCTGTGCTGTGCAGAGCTGGGGGTTTGCCTTTCCCAGAGCCCAGGGTTAACATATACATATATATATATTTTTTTCCATATATTTCTATATATTTCCATGTATTTCTATATTTCCATATATTTCCATATATTTCCATATTTCCACATATTTCTATATTTCCATATATTTCTATATATTACCATAGTTATATATTTTGTTATTTATATATATCTATATATGTGCCTCAGTTAACAAAGCACAGCGCAAGGAATTCCTCCCTGTGAAGGTGATGGAATTCCCAGGGAAGCTGTGGCTGCCCCTGGAAGTGTCCCTAGTGGAAGGTGTCCCTGCCCACGGCAGGGGTTGGAATGGGACGATTTTAAGGCCCTCGCAACCCAAACCACCCCGGGATTCCACGGGATTCCCCACTCCCAGCCCTGAATTCTCTCCGGAGCCCTCCCAGGCAGATCCCGAAGGATTCTCACCGGCCCATCCTGGGATCGGGGCAGGCCAGGGCAGCGCTCGGAGCTCAGCCCGTGAGCCGGGCCGGACACGGAGCATCCATCGGGCCCGGAGCCGCCTCCGCCCTGCGGGAGAGACAGGCCAGGGTGAATCCCAGGGCAGATCCCACGGGATGGGACGGGACGGGATGGGATCTTCCCTCTCCCCCCCAGCGCTGCTGCACGTGGGGTCAGTTCGGGGCTGCCCAGGACAAGGAATTCAGGGATCTACGGGACCAAACGATGAGAGCGCTGGAGTACGATGAGGGTTCGGTGGAATACCGGGAAGGAATTCCATTCAACCCCCCATTCCCCTTCCCATCCCATTCCCACCTCCATTCCCACTCCCACCTCCATTCCCACTCCCCTTCCCACTCCCACCCCCTTTCCTGCCTCCGTTCCCGTCCCTGTTCCCAATCCCACCCCCATTCCCGGTGTTTTTCCCCCTCCACGTCACCTCCCGGGCCCTTCCATGGCAACCGACACCCCCCGGCGCCACTTCCGGGTGCGCGGCCGGACGTGACGCACGCGCGCGGTGACGTCACCCAGGGAATGGGAAAGGGATTCCCCGGGGGCGTGGCCTCGCTGGGCACACCCGGAGGGGCGTGGTCACGAAGGAGGCGCGGTTAAGAGGCTCCCGGGGGAAAAAAGGAGCAAAAATCGGTAAAAAACAGGGATTTAAGCTTGGAAATGGGAATTTAGGGCTATAAAACCAGAGTAGAAATATAAATACATAAATAAAAAATGTCTAAATATAAACCCTATATTAAATATAAATATATAGAAAATACATATGTATAATATAATTAATAATATAATATAAAATATAATATATACTATATAATATATACTATGTATTATACAATATAAAAATAATAATATAATAATTATATAATAATTATATATGATATTGTATTCTTAATATACAATATAATTAATAAAATCTAATATATTACAAAATATATAAATGTAAAACCAGTATAAATATATAAAACCCACACGTATATATATGAATATAAACCCACTGTACAAGCACAGAAAAAGCAATTTATAGCCATAAAAACAGCAATATTTTGGAATATATTGTTATAAATATACGGTGACGCTGCAGCAGCTGGAATAAACATACAAACACTTATTAAATAAGGAATAAATCAATGATTTGGATTAGAAATAAACCAGGAAAAGCCTCTCCTTGCCTGTAAATCCTCGGGCCAAAGGGAAACCCTTCAGTGTGTTGCCACTGAGTGGCAGCACAGCTTGTGCCCACACGGCTCCAGGATTCCTTCGGAGGACAGGGAAAGCTTATCCTGGCAATGATAATGGAAAATAACGGGAATAAACTCCTGGAAAAGCTGGGTAGGGGTTGCAGGGACCTCCCCTCTCCCTGCCCTGGGAGGTGCCTGGTTTTTTGTCCCCAGAGCTCTTCCCTGGCTGGGCTAGGGGGTCAAAAACATCGGAAAAGAGGGAAAAGTTGGGAGCTGCTGTTAAACCTCCTTGCTGGCAGAGCGTGCGGGGGCACAGGATGGAAGCCGGGCAGGAATGCGCGCCTTGTTTTTGTGTGTTAATTATTTCCAGCTGCCCGCGCTCCGCTCCGGGGAAAAAAAGGGGGGATGGGGTGAATTTTTTCGTTCCGTCATCCACGCTGTCACCAGTGGGAGTAAAACCTTCCCGGACCGCGGCCGGGATGCTCCGAGGAGCGCGGGAGGAAGGTTTGTTTTCCCGAGCGCCGCTCCGGAGGAACCCGGGATTAAACCGAGAAGGACGTAGGGCGGGATTTTGGGAATCCCAAAGGGGAAAGCACCCCTGGGGACACCCCTGAGGGGCCGGGCGAGGGGTGCGTGGGGAGTGGGGGGTCCCTATCTCGGGGGAGCACCGCGCCCACCCGCCGCGCCCTGCCCGCTATCGGCGGGGCACCGGGATGCTCCGATACGGGACCGGCCGCGGCTGCCGCTGCTGATGGCGGGGAACAGCCCCGGCTGCGGCCGGGGGGACGTGGCAAAGCTGGGCTGTGCCTCCCAGCTGGCCTTTTCCTCCGCGTGTTTCTGTAATTATTGCTTAAAAGGCCCCGATTCCCATTCTAAAGCCCCCCCCGGTCTCGCTTTAGGGTTGATAAAGCTGTTTTTTTTCTCTGCCTGCACAGTGGTCCCAGCTCCATCTGCAGAGCCCTCGTTCCAGCCTCTTTTTCCTCTTTTAATCACATTTAATTGCCCACGAGGAGTGGTGAAACCCATCACCGCTGAACAATTTGACCAAGGCAGTGGCAGAGCAGGACCGTGGAATCCTGGAACTGTTTGGGTCGGAAGGGACTGTAAAATCACCCAGTTTCCCCTCTTTTCTGGATCTAATCTTTCCTGACTGCTAGAAACAAAGCCATAAAACAAAAGGACACCCATTCCCAAACCCAGGATTCCTCCCAGCCCGCTCTGCCCGGTGCCACCAGTCCACCCTGGGAGCACCACCAGCATGTCCTGCACCTTCCCATTGTTTCCTCAGGGCTTCAAACCAGAAAGGCAAGTCGGAGAGGGGGAACAAAAAATAAAATAAATAAGTTTGGTCCAGGAAATAATCGCAAAGCAGGTTTAATTACACACACTGGGCATCGCCTCTCCCTGTCCCATGAATCCAGTGAGCTCAGGAACGGTAAATTAGGTCAGATTATGTGAGCACCGAAATAAAACCCAGAGGCCGAATTCCTGGAGTCCACACCTTCACCTCGGAGCTTGCATAAAAGGAGCTGTCTGGGTGGCTTCGGTGGAGCTGCAGTGCTGGGTTTTCCCATTTGGGCTGTTTTGGGGATGGAATAACCCCCCTCTGGAGCCCCAGCAGGGCTCAGTTCTCCCTAATTTTCCTTGCTGATGGCCCTCCCTGGCATCAGCCCCGTGCCCTGTGGTGCTGTTACCTGCAGACCTGGCTGTGAAACCAATTCCTGGGTGATTCATGGCAAAAAGGAGGCAGGAATGTGTTTCAAAGCTGGGGATGATCCTGCTCTGCCACCTCCTCCTCCTCAAAACAGTCAGGTCGGTTAATCCCGATGGGGCTTCCCTGCTTTTAAACCCCCCCATTAATCCCTGCTCTGATTAATGTTCCCTTGATTTTCCAGCACCACCAAACCAGGGGGTGCCTTGTGCTGGTGTTCCCATAAGTGGGTCACTCCACCCCGAAGACAAAACAGGGCTTGTTTGTTTGTTTTCCTGGGGTTTGCTGAGCTGGAGAGAAAAAAAAATAACCTGAAAAATCAGGTTTCCAAGCAGACGATGTTTCTCCATGGCTCTCCATTCCCAGGGGCATCCCAAATTGCGGCCAGATGGGCAGGAAAACCCAGGCTGGTGCCATAGGACCCTTTTCCAGGGCATCTCCCGAGGCTGATGCTGCCTCAGAGCTCAGGGTGGTTCTGGGAGTGAGGTCCAAACTCTTTGTTCAAATTGTATTTTGAGGCCTTTAGCATCTCTGAGGAAGGATGGGGTTGGGATACGGTGGGAAGGGCCATGTGGGATGGGGAATTGTGCCCTGGCATGTGGGGTTCCCCCATGAAAACCATCTTTTCTTCAGCAAAAGGATCTGGCACCAAAGCTTGCAAAAAAAAAATATAAATAAAAATAATGGCTGTGGGGGTATAAAATCCAGGCTGGTTGTTCTGCAAATGAGATTAAAGACATATTAACCACATCCATTTGCTCTGATCCCTCTCCTTAAGGCTTTCTACCAGGCCACCTCATGGGAAGGATAAAACTCCAGCAAGGTGTCAGGGGACTTGTAGGTTTGAAAAGTGGTGGGGAAGGGGGGTAAAATTCAAATGCATGCTGGTGGGTGGTGGTGCAGATAAGCCCCAGGTCCTGTGCCCACCTCCCAGCTGGCCCCTCCTGCCTTATCTGGGGGGGTGCAGCCGGCGGGTCCTGCAGCTCCTGCCCCAGCAGGGACCACGATAAGCCAGCCCAGGGCCCTGTAATCAGCTGTGGGTGCCAGGCAGATGCTCCAGGGGATGGGCACCTGCTGTGGGCAGGGACTGATGGAAGCAGGAGCCTTCCACCGGTGTCTTCACCTCTCCTTGTGCTGGGTTTGGGCCGTGTCGAGGCTGCCCGGGGATCTCCAGGATGGGATTCACCAACCAGGCCCTTCCCAGGGCACACCCAGGGAATCAGCACACAGGAGCGTTTCAAAGGAAGGTTTTGTAGATGAAGTTGAGTTCGCTCTGTCCATGACTCCCTTTTGCCAGGCTGGGGTGGCAGGGAACCATCCAAGACACACAGAGCTGTCCCTTCGCCTGAAAACACGAACCACAGCAAACCCACAACCCAGAGCAGCCTCTCTGCCTCCCTTTCCTCACACAAACAACGAGTAATTTCATCCCTTCTCCATGAACACAGGGAAAAACCTCACTCTGTGGTTTCTCTTGGGCACCTGCAGCTGAAGGAGCTGCCCCAGGAGCGGGAGCAGAAAGGATTCCTCATGTCACTGCTCCAGGGTTAAAATATAACCTGTTCCTACCTGGAAGCAGCACCTATTCCACACTGATTCATGGCATTATCAGGGAGCAGGACCTCAGGCTGCAGGGGAAAGGGTTCATTAGGGTAAGCGACACTTTAATTCCCCCTCCCTGCCCTGTCAGAGGGGAGGAGATTAAGTGCCTTTGATTCTTGCTTCTGGAGTAGAAAACCCAGATAAAAACTCGGTGGAGCAATAGTGGAAAACGCTGCCCCTGAGAGTTTTATTTCAGGCGTTTCCTTGAGTCACAGGAGGGGAAGTTTCTTGTGGCCACTTTTGATTCGTGTGTGGCAGACACAGGACGAGCTGTCTGCCGGGGTTACAGGTGGGGGACACAGCTCTGCTGCTCCAAAATGTCACTGGGGCTGGGAAACACGGGGCCAGGAGTGTCAGCAGCACAGATTTATTCTCCTTAGGAAGAAACAGAGGTGTGATAATCCCGTGCCTTCTACCAGGGGGAGAGGAAGGGGAGGTTTAGCAATTCCTGGGTTAAATTGCGTGCTGTCAAAGGGACTTCACTTTCCTGCTTTTTTTTTTTTTCTGGGCTCTGAGGATGGTTTTGCTTCCTCCCCAAGGCTCGCTCAGCAATAAATTGCTTTGCATTGTCGTGGAAATGGTTAACCTTGATTCCAGCTCGTGCCACAAACACCTCCTTCCCTGCAAGGTCGAATTCCAAATAATCCTTTGAGGAGGAATGAAATAAAGTCAGGGCCGTTCCCGGCTCCCTGGGCCACAGAGACTTTGCCTCCTGCTCTCTGAGAGGGTCAAACTTAATTTTTTTATTGTCAATGATTATTTTATTTTATTTATTTATGGGCTCATTTTATTTATCATAATTTTATTTTTTATTTTGACTTATTTATTATTTTTATTTGTGATCTTTATTTATCATTATTTTATTTATTATTTTTTATTTATGGCCCTTATTTATCATTTCATTTCATTACTTTCTTTCCTCCCGAGGACGCTAACACCTATGTCCTCCACTCTCTCGGCACCTCGTTTTCCATCCCAAAGCACTCTTCGGAGCCGGAGCGCCGCATCTTCCCGCCCAATTCCAGCGCAGAAACCGCGCCCCCCCCGAGCCAGCCCGCAGGCGGGCTCTAGGACCGCGCGTCCGCCTCGCCGAGCCCGCCCCTCCCAACCGCTCAGCCAATCGTTACTCTTCATTCCGCCAGCTCTCTTTTCCATTCGTTCTTTCCGCTGCCAATCTCGTGACGTTGAAGAGATCCAGCCAATGAGCGTGGCGGGGCGGGACGGGGCGCGGCTTTAAAGAGGGTCGGGGGCTCCGCGCGGTCCCTGTGCCCGCCCGGCCCCGTCGCAGTCCCGCGTGTGTCCCCCCACCACGCATGGAGCTGAGCTGCGCCCCCGCAGCGCCCCCGGGGCCAGGGCCGCCCCCCGGCCCCGCCGTGGCCGAGGGGGATGAGTACGAGAGCCTGCCCAGCGGTGCCGCGCTCGGCACGCACATGGTGGCCGGGGCGGTGGCGGGAATCATGGAGCACACGGTCATGTACCCCGTGGACTCGGTCAAGGTGCCTGCGGTG
>NW_020956317.1:356851-364680 GCF_003031625.1 Empidonax traillii | reverse complement strand
GTGTCGGGGGTGTGCAAGGAGGGTGCTGGAAGGGGCAGCGGGTTGTTTGGGGTGCGGGAAGGGTGTTTGGGGTGCAGGGAGTGCGTAAATGGGGTGCAAAGGGGTTGTTGGAGGTGCAAGAAGAAGGGTGGGGAGTGCATGAGGGGTGTTGGGGTGCAGGACAGGCAGGAGTGTCCAAGGGGTTTGGGGGTGCGGGGTAAAGGGTGTTGGGGTCCCAGAGGGGGAACTCGTGCAAGGGATGTTGGGGTGCAGGAAAGGTGGGAGTGTGGATAAGTCTGCCAGGGAAAGCTTCCCGGTGCTGGGGGAGGAAGCATCAGGAAGGGGATTCCCCCCCTCTGCCCTGCCAGCTCTGGGCCCTTAAAAAAGAGGAAAGACTGGGAGAAACCAAACCCCCTCTGTTGTGTTGGTGTGGATGGATCCCTGGTGTTCAGCAGGAAAGATGAGATGCTCTAATTCCTCCTCTTCTCCACGCAGAGCTCCCTGAAAGAGTAGAAAGAGCAGAGGAGAGGAACTGCCTTGGCTTTGGGACACTGCAGTGATAAGCACCCAAAGGAAAATATTCCCTCTTTTGTACTTTTTATTGCTGTGTTATCCCTCTGGGTCTGTCCCTGCTGGACCTGCGTGGTAAATTTGGGGTGTTCCCCCTGGGATGTGACAGGGAGGGGGACACCCTGAGTGTGGCACCAGCTCTTCACACAAAACAAACCCGGTGTTTTCTGCCCCATCACTGCTGAGCTGTGGAGCTGTTTAAAGGAATTAGGGGGCTGTGGAGCTGCCTGAAGAATTTAGGAGCTGTTTGAGGGGGCTGTGGAGCTGTTTGGGAAATTAGGAAGCTGTTTGAGGGCATTTCCTCTGCAGAGGAAAGGGAAGGGAGAAAACGAAAGTGGTTGCCCCGTTTCCCGAAGCAGGAGGTGCTTTGGAGGAAAAGCAAAGCCCTGATTGCACTGGGCTGTGAATTCCCTGGCTGTGCCCTGGGCTGGGAGTCATCCAGCTCAGCAAAGTGCCTTGGAGTGTTTGGGAGCAGATAAAAATGCTCTGGCTGCGGGAAAACTCTCATGGAGCTCGGCCAAGGTCTCTGTGTGTGTGAGTGTGTGTGAGGCACTGAAACCCCGAGCTCCAGGCTTGGGTCCTGCTCCCACTGCTGCTCTGTCCATCTGCTGTGGGGAAAAAAAGGGGAGATCTGACCCTTAAAAAGGACTTTTTTTTTTCTTTTTGATCCCAAAAGGGCTTTTCTGTTTGTGGTGGGAGTGAGTGGAAAACAGTTCCTGGGCTTGGGGATGGCAGAGCAGGGTCTGGAGGAGGTTGGAGGTTGTTGGATGTTGCAGAGAGAGGCATTTTGGTGCTGGGAAGGGAATGTTTTGGTTCCAGCAAGTCATTTCCTCTGAAAGGGAAACTGGAAACGGTGGAATTTAGGGGGGGGAGGTCACAGAATCCTGGAGTGGTGTGGGTGGGAAGGGACCTTAAACCATCCCATTCCACCCCCTGCCATGGGCAGGGACGCTTTCCACTATCCCAGGTGGCACTTCCAGGGATGGGGCAGCCACAGGTGCTCTGGGAATTCCATCCCAGCCCCTCCCCACCCTCACAGGGAGGAATTTCTCCCCGGTATCCCATCTGGATTGACCCTATTTTCCACCATTAGATAAAATGCTGAATGGTAAATGGCATCTTTTTTACCCTCAGGTAAAGCCTGAGGAGCTCCAGCCTGGCCTACCCCCCGTAAGCCTCTTGTCTTTACCCCCCTTAACACTGGCGGTGTTGCCACCCTGGCTGGGATTTGGGGATTTTCAGCTGGTGTTTCTCACAGTGCTGGGCCTTGTTTTGCTTGGAGCTGTCCTGGGAAGGCTGATCCATCTGCAGATTGACTGGAGGGAGATCAGTGTGTTGAGGACTCTCGAGGGGAGTTTGGGGAGGATCATCCATGGGGTGATTTCTCTGCTGGAGCTGGTTCCCCACAGGATGTGAAAACACCCCTGGAGGATGTGAGGAAAGTTGTCCTCCCCTGGGGGCTGTAATTGCTGATGGGACAGAGCTCAGGGAGAAGCTGGAGGCGTTGCAGGGCTGGAACCTCCCTTCTTGCGGTGGCACTTGGGACAAAAAGCTCCTTCTCCAGGAGAGCCTGACCTGCTCCTGACCCAGCTGGGGGCACAGGATGTCTGGGAGCTGATTTTTCCCGTGGTTGTGTGTGGTGCTGACAGCAGGTACAGGAGGTTCTGTGCTGTCCCAGACCTGCTGGGGTGAAGGTTGGGAGGAACATCTCCCTCCATGCCAGAAAGGGGATGGAGAATGAGCTCAGGGCTTGTTGGGAGGGGATGGGGTGAGGATTTCAGTGGCTCAGTCACACTTTGGAGCTTCCCTGCCTGTTCCCAAAGTCCTGAGAGCCCACCAGGGAGCTGTGTGACCATGGTTTCTTTGGGCTCTGTGGTTATTTAGGCTTTTGGAGGTGGCAGGTTCTGCATCCTCCCCCAGTTGAGGAGCAGCTCTTCTTGTTCCAGCTCAGAGGTAGAAAAGTCAAGGCTGACCTGTTTGACTGACCCTCCCGTGGGTGTTTCCACCCACAGCTGGGTGCCACGAGCTCAGCTGGCAGCTGTTCCAGCTGATAAAAACCCCCCTGAAAAAGGGGGGGGGGGTGGATTCAGAGCTGGTGCCTTCTCCAGCCAGCAGGCATCTGCTGCAGAAACGCTGCTGATTTCCTGGTGAAGGCATATTGTGTTCTCTGAGCCTTTGTTAGGCTGCTCCTGTCACGTGAACTCGCAAAAAGCGTGTTGTGTTCAGGAGGAGAGAGGGGAAAAAAAAAAAAAAAAGGGAGGAAAGAAAGAAAAACAGCAGGTCACTGGGTGAACCCCAGCCTGGCACTTTTGGGTGGTGGGTGTTTGTTTTTTTGGTTTTTTTTTTTTTATAATGCCCAAGCTGGAAAGCAGGACTACCAGGGCTCTTGTGGTTGGTTGCCTGTGCACTCCTGCCTTATGCAAGGAGGATTAATTTAAGTAGGTGGAGAAGTATTTCTTGGCTGGTTATCAGGGGGTGAGGCTCCCTGGGGAGGCTTGTTGGCTTCAGATAGGTGACAGGAGCTGGGGAGGGCAAGGGCAGATCCTCAGCCTTCACACCTGATAAACTGCAGCTCCCTCTCACCTCCCAGCTCTGCCTCTGCCACAGGAGAGCCTGGCTTTGCCTGCTCCCTGGGCTGCTCATCCTGTTTAATCCTGGCTTTGGCTACTCTTTGGGTTCTTTGCCTGTCAGATCCTGGGTTTGGGCTCCTCCTTGGGCTGTTTGTCCTGTTTCTTCCACAGCTCCAGCTGCAGGCCAGGCCGCGCTGGTGGTGATTCAAACTGCAGCCTGTGTGTGGGTTGCTCTGGGGCTGTGGTGTGAGTTTTGAAAACCCCTTTAGAGTGGCTCAGCTCACCCCCAAAAAATTAAGTTGATATTTATCCCCATGTGACATCCCTGCCCCATGAAAACCTGCCCTGCTTCTCACCAGGCTGGGGCACGGGGTGCCTGTAAATTGATTTTTCCTGTGGCTCTGTGGGGTTTTAGCAGGTACAGGAGGTCCTGTGCTGTCATGGGAGCTTCTGGGCTGAAGTGAGGGTGGAAATACCTTGGGTTAGTTCCCAATAACCTCCCCAAATAGAAATGGTGTTTGCTGCTTCCCAGGCATCCCAGTGACAGATTGAGACTGGGATCTGCTGGCTCACAGCGATGCCTTCAAGTCAAAACTGGCAGAGAAATCAAAACTCCAGCCCAGATCCCAGGTGGAAGCAGCTTGGCAGAGGTGGGTCCTGCTGAGTCATGCTGACAGTGGGGCTTTTCCCCCAAGGGGCACCACAAAAATCCAGCCCTTCCCGAGGAGGAGGAGCAGCATCCATGGCTCTGTGGATGCTCAGTGCCTTTCTGCCTTCCCAGGAGGGTTTTTGGGAGCCTTTGGGTTTATTTGCAGTGCCTGTTCACAGGTTCCAGGGCTGTGGAACAGGGAGCTTTGCTGGAGGCTGCCAAATTCCCTGGTGTGGGGTGATGCCTTTCATGAGTGCCAGCTGATGCTGGAGTCTGGAATTCCACTGGCTGCCTGGCCAAGGCCCTCTGCAGAGAATTCCTGGGGGATTTTGTTTCAGAGTGTTTGCTGCAGACGCAGCCACTTGCTTGGCTTGGCCTCGTGTAAACCCACCTCGGGTTTATTATCCTGGGTTAAAGTCCTGAACTCGGCTCTGATCCCTTCCTTGATCTCCCAGGGTGTGGGTGAAAGTGCTTGTTGCTTTCTAGAGCCTTGGGTGGGTTTAGAGAATCGAGAGTTCAAACATGAGATGGCTTTTGGTGACTTAACTCCTGCCTCTCAAGCTGAGCCGCAGGGATCCCTCCTTCACCTCCTGATGCAATTCCCGAGCTTCTCCTTGGAAAAATCATCCAGTGCACGGAGCTGCAGGTTGCTGAGCACCCCTTTCCCGTGGCTGTGGCTTTCCCAGGAGCCCAGTGTTTGCGTTTCCAGGTGTGAGGGCTGCACCAAGGGCCGTATCCCTTCATCTGGTTTCGGTGGGACGGGGGGGTGGATCGGCCACAAGAGCCCTCCCAGAGCGTCCAGCCCCAACCTGTGCCCCATCCCCACCTTGGCACCAGGTGCCAGCGTCCTGCCCTTCCTTGGACACCTCCAGGGGTGGGATCTCCACCTCCTCCTCCTCTTCCTCCAGGGCAGCCCCTTCCAGTGTAGCAGTGGGAAGGACTTCTGGCATCTCGATGTCAGGATTTGCTGGGGGGGGTGGGAAATGGGGTGAAGGGCCCTCCAGGCTGCTGGGGGACAGTGTCACCCTCTGGCTCTGCCTTTCCCTGTCCTGGGGGGGTGGTTCCTGTGCATTCCCAGCTCCCTCAGGTTGCCCTTCTAGGAACCCTGTTGCCCAAAGGAGTGTGTCACAAGCTGCTGAGCCACTGCAGGGCAGGCAAGCCGGGGCAGAGTCAGGGGTGTTGTGAAGCAAGAGGCAATTACAGACCTAACTGTGTTATTTCTTCACTGGGAACAACCACGCCAGCTTGATTCCTTGGACTTTCCATGGATAAACAGGAGCAGAGGTCACACATTCCCTCCCCCTGGTGTCGCAATGGGAGCGTGGATTTGAGCTGGTGGCATCAGCAGCGCCCTGGCCTTGGCATGGGGGGACCCAACCGACCCCCCCCCACCCCCCCTAAAGCTCTTGGAAGTCTTGGAGCTTTTGTGCCTGCGTAACCAAGGCTTCTCCCTCCGTGTGCTTTGTTGCAGACAAGGATGCAGAGCTTGCAGCCGGACCCCAAAGCCCAGTACAGGAGCGTGTACGAAGCTCTGAAGAGGATTGTCCTCACTGAGGGGCTCTGGAGGCCTTTACGTGGGATTAATGTCACCATGCTGGGGGCTGGCCCTGCCCACGCCATGTACTTTGCCTGCTATGAGAAAATGAAAAAGTCCCTCAGTGACACCCTGCAGCAGGGAGGGAACAGCCACCTGGCCAATGGTATTTTGGGGGGGGGTTGGGGGGGGTTTGTCACCCCCTTGTGGGTTTATCGACCTGTCCTCCTCTTGCTTCGTGCTCTGCCCCTGGAATATCTGCTCCAGGCTGGGTTTGCAGGTGGGCAGAGGTGGCACCTGCCCCTGGGTTGAGCCCTTCTTGGTGGTCGCCTCGTTGCTCTGACACCCTTTGTCCTGCCCTGGGTTTCTGGGGGAGTGCTTGGCAGGTCTCTCTTCCAGAGTTCAGGGAATAAATTATCTTCCTCCTTGCTGCCTCTTGCCAGGAAGAGGCTTCCCATGGTTGCCTTTCAAGTAGCTACAGGCTTTTGGTACCAGCAGCAAAAAAAAAAAAAACCTGAAGCTCTTGGGTTAATGAGAAATGACCAAAAGTCATTTGGGCAAGAGGGAATTTGAGGTGGGAACCCAGATCAAAGGGGAAGGTGTGGCTGGAGAGAGGCCCTTCCTGGAGCCAACTGCAGGATCATTCATGGCTGGTTGGATTTGGCAGAACGTGGGCAATTAGTGTTTGAAACCCAGGCTGAGTAAAGGGCTGAAAAAAGGCCTAATTATGGATGTGCTGAGGTGGTTGCAAACATTGCTCATGTCTCAGTCATTGAGGGGTGGGGGGTTGTGGTGTGGACAAAACCCTGGGATTTGTTGGGAATAGTGGCCGTGAGAGGATCCTGGTGTCCCTGGGGCTGCTCTGGGTGGCTTCTCCTGTCCCTGGGGGTCACTGCAGTGGCACAGGGTGCTCCCATGGGTGGCAGTGCCTGGGCAAGCCCTGCTGCCCTTTCTCAAGGCTGCTCTTGCCTTGCAGGAATAGCTGGGAGCGTGGCCACGCTGCTCCACGACGCCGTGATGAACCCTGCCGAAGGTAAATCCCTGGGAAGGGCAGGGCTGCACCCCCTGGGCCTTGGGACAGCACCCAGGACACCCCCCTGGGGCTGGGACAGCACCCAGGATAACCCCTCAGGCCATCCTTTCTTCGTGGGAGTGGGTTTTGGTTTTCCTGAAGCTCTGGACTGACCAAGCTGAGCTCTCTTGTCATGGTTGTAGCACAAGTGCAGCAACCAAAGGGACTGTTTTATGTGCCTCCCTGGGTGGGTAAAGTCTGCCTTGAAGAGGACTCGGTAAAATGAAGGCTCCCAGTGTAAAATGCAGCTAAAATGACAATTATCTGGCCTGCAGCTACTCAGTGCACTCCTGAGCTGGCCCAGAGTCAGGTTTTTCTGAGGGAAGAAATCTCTGGCGTATCAAATCCTTTTAATTATACCCTGATGAAATGAAGTAAATTAATTGGCCTTTTGCTGGAGTCAGTGGAAGTTGCTCCAGTCAGTGGGGCTGGACGTGGGTCTGTTCCACTTCCCAGGTGAGGGACAGTTATTAATTCACTTTTCTGCCCTTGTCCTCTTGGTGTGCCAGTGTTTGTGCCCTGAGGGTCTTCATCAGTCTGGCTTAATGCCTTTCTGCCTAGAACTAAAGGGTCATTAATTAAGCTGGAGGAGAGGAGTTCATTAGCCCATGGGAGTGCAGAACTGGGGCTGAGCTCTGACCTGCTTGCCTCACTGTGTTGAGTTTTTTGGGGGGCATTGGGCAGTTTAGGGGGCTCAGTTTGGGCTTGGAAGGAGATGTTGGGTGTGGGTGGCTCAGTTTAGGGGGTGTGGAAGATGTTGGTCTGAGTGGGTCATTTTGGGGGGTGTGGAAGGGGAGATCAGCTCTGGGTGGCCCAGTTTGGACGTGGAGGGCGAGGGGCTGTTTCAGGGTGGTTGTGGCTGGAGCAGGGGGTCAGCCTGGGCTCTGAGACGACCAGCACAGCTGTGTTGGAGCTCACAGCCCTCTCTTCTCCCGCCCTGCCAGTGGTGAAGCAGCGCATGCAGATGTTCAACTCCCCGTACAAGTCGGTGCTGTCCTGCGTGAGGACCGTGCAGAGGACCGAGGGCTTCGGCGCCTTCTACCGCAGCTACACCACCCAGCTGACCATGAACGTGCCCTTCCAGGCCATCCACTTCATCACCTACGAGTTCCTGCAGGAGCACATCAACCCCCGCCGCGAGTACAACCCGCGCTCCCACATCGTGGCCGGGGCCGTGGCGGGCGCCGTGGCCGCCGCCGCCACCACCCCCCTGGACGTCTGCAAGACCCTCCTGAACACGCAGGAGAACACGGCCCTGAGCTCCCTCAACATCAGCGGGCACCTCTCGGGCATGGTGAACGCCTTCAGGACCGTCTACAGGCTGGGGGGGCTCCCGGGCTTCTTCAGGGGGGTGCAGGCCCGCGTCATCTACCAGATGCCCTCGACGGCCATCGCCTGGTCGGTGTACGAGTTCTTCAAGTACTTCCTCACGAAGCACAAGCTGGAGAAGAGAAC
>NW_020956317.1:351197-356138 GCF_003031625.1 Empidonax traillii | reverse complement strand
TGGATAATGTTTATCCTTTATTTTTCTATGGAAGCATTTGGGTTGTTCTTTAAAAAAAAGCTATTGCAGCTGAATGTGAAGCTGTTTAAAAAAAGGGCTGATTTCTTCCATCCTGTGCGAGGAAGACACACAAAAGCATTTATTTTTATAGCCAGATTGGCTTTAATTTTACAGCATTTAACCCCCAAATGGTGGCCTGGATTCTCAACTGGGCGTCAGGTACTTGGTGACCCCTTGAGACTCGTTGGGATGTGGGGGAGAAGGAATTTTGGGGAGGAGCACCCCAAAATACCTGGTCACTTTGTTGGGATTGGGGGGGGTGGGAAAGGGGAAAACTCGATTCCATTTTTTTATTTTACAAGGAGACTCTTTAAGATGCAGATTTCTAAAGTACTTATTTTGCAGACACTCTTTATTATTAAAGGTACATTTTTACGGCGTGTTGACAGCTGAACAACCTTCATCCTCCCTTAATTTATTCCCAGTTTTCTCACTAAAGCCCTGACCCTGCTGCCAGCAGCCACCCTGGGCTCCAGGTGGGTGCATGGAGCTTCTCTGCTCCCGGGAAAAGGAGGGGGGAACCTGGAGCTTCTGTTTACAGTTTGACCCCTGAGTCTCAGGGGTCACATCCTGACAGCTCCAAACCAGCAGCAGAAACCTTGGGAAAACCTTAGGGAAGAACCAAAGCCACCTCCCAGCCTGTGTTTGATGAGGACCTGCTGCTCATCTCTGTTGGGGAGGGGGAGAAAACCCCACCCTGGGGAGGTTCCTCCTGCCCTGGGTTTGGTTTTTCCTGCTCTGGGAATGCTGAGCTTTGTGGCAGCCCTGCTCCTCCTGGGAAAGGCTCTTCCAAACCAAAATCCGCCCCCTGGGTGATCCAGGAGGGATTGGAGGAGCCTGGATGTGTAAATAGAAGTTGCAGGGCGCCAGCTGGTTCATCTCCACCCTCCCTGGGTCTTGCCCTGCCAGCAGCAGCGTCACTGCCGTGTTCTTCACCCTGGGATGTGGCTTTGGGAGCAACTTTAGGGCTGGGATGTGTCCCTGGAGTGTCCCACCAGCCACTTGTGTTCCTTGGGATGACACTAATCCCATCTAATCCCTCTGTGCTCTGTTCTGAGGTTTTTTTTGGAGAAGGTAAATCCAAGAGCTCCTCTCTGTGCCTTGTGTAAATGAACCACTGGTGGTGCAATGAGCTTTCCTTGACGATGCTTTATTTTTTTCGGCCTTAAACTGAACTAATCACTGTGTCAAACTCACCCTGTGTCTTAAAAGTGGGGAAGTTCAGCTTGAGGCCCCTGGTTTTGCACTGAGTGTTTCCGTGGAGGTGGGATTTTGGGGTCACTTGAGTGCTAAAGAGGCAAACTGTAGCATCATGTGGGTGATTGGCAGCTTTTAGTGCCAGTTCAGGAGCCAAACGTGGAGGGGTTGGTCCCTCTTGCATCATCCCCCTTCCTCTGGCTGCTGCTTTAATATTTCTGCCTTCACCTTTGGTGTCCTGGGAGAGCCTCATCTCCTGCTTGGAGTGCTGGGACACAAAGCCTGGATTTGCCTGTGGAGAAGTTGGGATGTTGGTTGAGTTTTGTTTTTTTTTGCCAGCTGAGCATCTCCCTGGGCAGGGGAGAGCGTGGGAACCTCCCGAGTGCTGAGCGTGAATATTTAATAATTATCAACAAATAATTATTAATTAGACCCCATTTTTTTTTGAGGGGGGGAGTTTGCTCTTCCTCGAGCTGGGAGTGGATAAGGAGCACCTGGACATTTATCAAGCTCTCCCTGCCTTTCTGCCTCTCCCCCCAAACCAGCCCAGCTGGTGTAATAATAATTCCAGAGGTCTCTTTTCCTGAGGCTGGATCCCCCTTCCTCCCTTCTTTTTGCATTTGAAAGCTGAGCTTTTTTTTTTTGAGCCTGAAGTTTTCTTTCAGCCTGTGGTCTGTGAAACACCTGCTGCTGCTGCTGCTGCTTCTTCCTCTGCCAGAAAAAAAAACGCACATCACTCGTTGTTTGAGGGGGAGGATGAGGAACTTCGCAGTTCTTAAGTTGTATTGTTTATTGTTGTTTGGTTGGTTTGTTTTTTTTTTTCGTGTGTGTGTTTTGTTTTTCTTTCTTTTGCCGAGGCAAAAAGAGAAAAAGTGTTCTCTTCGATTGTATTTAACAATGCAGGAGTTTTTTTGTTTTCTTTTTTTTTTGTGAAATGCTGCTACAGTTGTATCACTGGAGCTCGAGGAAATAAAATATCCTGATTTTTGTGCTGCTGGGCTCGTGTTTTGAGGCAGAGGGGGGGGGTTTCTTTGGGAGCTGAGGGTGGGGAAGGCTCTCTGGCAGGTTGATCCCTGAGGGAATGGTGCCTTCTAGTGTTGCCGGAGCACTTTGGCAGGCTCGGCTCCTCCATCCCTCGCGTCATCAGCAGGGGAGGAAAATCCTTCGGGGAGGGGTTTTCCAGCCTGGCAGGAGCTGCCAACTCTTCCCCTGAAGGGCTCACCCTCCTCTAGGAGCCGCTGGAGAGTTTTGGAACACGTTCCTCCTCCTGGCAAGGAATCGCTGCTGGGATTCCCAAACCGAGCCCACACACTTGTAGATTGTTCAGCAAATTCCCAAATCGCAGGTTTTCTTTTCCTCTCTTCTCTCTTGGATGAAGTGAAGGCCCTGGGGAGCTGCATTTGCTGAGGTTTCGCTTGTTTTCCCGCAGAATTTGAAGGGAAAACCCCAGAAGACTGGAATAGAAAGGGAAAATAAACCACATTTCTTGGTGCAGGGAGGAAGAGTCCCCTGGGAACTGGGCTGAGCAGCATCCCGAGAATCTGAGGGATAAACCTCCCCCTGGGGCCAATGGGGGGCTTTAAAGGGGGGGGGGGGAAATGGGAATTTTANTTGCAGCTGAATGTGAAGCTGTTTAAAAAAAGGGCTGATTTCTTCCATCCTGTGCGAGGAAGACACACAAAAGCATTTATTTTTATAGCCAGATTGGCTTTAATTTTACAGCATTTAACCCCCAAATGGTGGCCTGGATTCTCAACTGGGCGTCAGGTACTTGGTGACCCCTTGAGACTCGTTGGGATGGGGGGGAGAAGGAATTTTGGGGAGGAGCACCCCAAAATACCTGGTCACTTTGTTGGGATTGAGGGGGGGGTGGGAAAGGGGAAAACTCGATTCCATTTTTTTATTTTACAAGGAGACTCTTTAAGATGCAGATTTCTAAAGTACTTATTTTGCAGACAACTCTTTATTATTAAAGGTACATTTTTACGGCGTGTTGACAGCTGAACAACCTTCATCCTCCCTTAATTTATTCCCAGTTTTCTCACTAAAGCCCTGACCCTGCTGCCAGCAGCCACCCTGGGCTCCAGGTGGGTGCGTGGAGCTTCTCTGCTCCCGGGAAAAGGAGGGGGGAACCTGGAGCTTCTGTTTACAGTTTGACCCCTGAGTCTCAGGGGTCACATCCTGGCAGCTCCAAACCAGCAGCAGAAACCTTGGGAAAAACCTTAGGGAAGAACCAAAGCCACCTCCCAGCCTGTGTTTGATGAGGACCTGCTGCTCATCTCTGTTGAGGAGGGGGAGAAAACCCCACCCTGGGGAGGTTCCTCCTGCCCTGGGAATGCTGAGCTTTGTGGCAGCCCTGCTCCTCCTGGGAAAGGCTCTTCCAAACCAAAATCCGCCCCCTGGGTGATCCAGGAGGGATTGGAGGAGCCTGGATGTGTAAATAGAAGTTGCAGGGCGCCAGCTGGTTCATCTCCACCCTCCCTGGGTCTTGCCCTACCAGCAGCAGCGTCACTGCCGTGTTCTTCACCCTGGGATGTGGCTTTGGGAGCAACTTTTAGGGCTGGGATGTGTCCCTGGAGTGTCCCACCAGCCAGTTGTGTTCCTTGGGATGACACTAATCCCATCTAATCCCTCTGTGCTCTGTTCTGAGTTTTTTTTTGGAGAAGGTAAATCCAAGAGCTCCTCTCTGTGCCTTGTGTAAATGAACCACTGGTGGTGAAATGAGCTTTTCTTGACGATGCTTTATTTTTTTCGGCCTTAAACTGAACTAATCACTGTGTCAAACTCACCCTGTGTCTTAAAAGTGGGGAAGTTCAGCTTGAGGCGCCTGGTTTTGCACTGAGTGTTTCCGTGGAGGTGGGATTTTGGGGTCACTTGAGTGCTAAAGAGGCAAACTGTAGCATCATGTGGGTGATTGGCAGCTTTTAGTGCCAGTTCAGGAGCCAAACGTGGAGGGGTTGGTCCCTCCTGCATCATCCCCCTTCCTCTGGCTGCTGCTTTAATATTTCTGCCTTCACCTTTGGTGTCCTGAGAGAGCCTCATCTCCTGCTTGGAGTGCTGGGACACAAAGCCTGGATTTGCCTGTGGAGAAGTTGGGATGTTGGTTGAGTTTTTTTTTTTGGCCAGCTGAGCATCTCCCTGGGCAGGGGAGAGCGTGGGAACCTCCCGAGTGCTGAGTGTGAATAATTAATAATTATCAACAAATAATTATTAATTAGACCCCATTTTTTTGGGGGGGGAATTTGCTCTTCCTCGAGCTGGGAGTGGATAAGGAGCACCTGGACATTTATCAAGCTCTCCCTGCCTTTCTGCCTCTCCCCCCAAACCAGCCCAGCTGGTGTAATAATAATTCCAGAGGTCTCTTTTCCTGAGGCTGGATCCCCCTTCCTCCCTTCTTTTTGCATTTGAAAGCTGAGCTTTTTTTTTGAGCCTGAAGTTTTCTTTCAGCCTGTGGTCTGTGAAACACGTGCTGCTGCTGCTGCTGCTGCTGCTTCTTCCTCTGCCAGAAAAAAAAACGCACATCGCTCGTTGTTTGAGGGGGAGGATGAGGAACTTCGCAGTTCTTAAGTTGTATTGTTTATTGTTGTTTGGTTGGTTTGTTTTTTTTTTGGTGTGTGTGTTTTGTTTTCTTTCTTTTGCCGAGGCAAAAAGAGAAAAAGTGTTCTCTTCGATTGTATTTAACAA
>NW_020956317.1:347082-350788 GCF_003031625.1 Empidonax traillii | reverse complement strand
TTTTTTTTGTGAAATGCTGCTACAGTTGTATCACTGGAGCTCGAGGAAATAAAATATCCTGATTTTTTGTGCTGCTGGGCTCGTGTTTTGAGGCAGAGGGGGGGGTTTCTTTGGGAGCTGAGGGTGGGGAAGGCTCTCTGGCAGGTTGATCCCTGAGGGAATGGTGCCTTCTAGTGTTGCCGGAGCACTTTGGCAGGCTCAGCTCCTCCATCCCTCGCGTCATCAGCAGAGGAGGAAAATCCTTCGGGGAGGGGTTTTCCAGCCTGGCAGGAGCTGCCAACTCTTCCCCTGAAGGGCTCACCCTCCTCTAGGAGCCGCTGGAGAGTTTTGGAACACGGTCCTCTTCCTGGCAAGGAATCGCTGCTGGGATTCCCAACCCGAGCCCACACACTTGTAGATTGTTCAGCAAATTCCCAAATCGCAGGTTTTCTTTTCACCCTCTTCTCTCTTGGATGAAGTGAAGGCCCTGGGGAGCTGCATTTGCTGAGGTTTCACTTGTTTTCCTGCAGAATTTGAAGGGAAAACCCCAGAAGACTGGAATAGAAAGGGAAAATAAACCACATTTCTTGGTGCAGGGAGGAAGAGTCCCCTGGGAACTGGGCTGAGCAGCATCCCGAGAATCTGAGGGATAAACCTCCCCCTGGGGCCAATGGGGGGCTTTAAAGGGGGGGAAAAAATGGGAATTTTAACCAGAACATGGAAATGATAAAATCTCCATTGTGGGGGGAATGTTTCAGCTCCAGGTGGGAAGCACTCCTGGCTCCTCCCGGGGATTTGTGGTGCCTGAGCAACCTGTTTTGTACCACAGGATTCCTAAGGCTGGAGCAGGTGCATAAGCAGGAATTCCTCATGTGTTTTAGGTTATTTTTTGGCCCGAGTTTGGTGGGTTTGTTTTTTTTTTTGGTCTATCCAAAGTCTGATTTCTCAGGCAGGGCCAAGAGGTTCTGCCAGGATTATCAGAGGTAAAAAGGAGGGATTAGAGAGGGAAAGGACCTGGAAGACCCCCCCAGATCCTGCTGAGGAATTCTTGATGAAACTTTGGGGATGGCTCCCCAGGGGGAGGAATGAGCTGCTGGAGGTGCCACCCCTTGGCCTGTGGCCCCTTCCAAGAGCTGTGACACCTCTGTCCCCTCGGGGCTGGGTGGTGGCCCTGCCCCGGGAAGGAATCCCATTTTCTGATTGACACTGATGGTTCCTCTGGAACCAGGACAGATTGTTGTGTAAATATCTCGGGGGGAGGAGTGTGTTTTTAATGTGATTTAGTTGTGGGAGAGACCCTGGTGACTCCTTTAAACTTACAGGATTACCTGCAATGAAGGCTTGGAGGACAAAATTCCCACCTGGTGTTTATTCCTGGGGGGGTCTGCAAGTGAACAAGACAAGCAGAAGGGTGGGGGGAAAGAATTAAATAGTAACTCTGATGGCTTGGAGAGAGAAATCATGGAATGCTGGAATGGTTTGGGTCGGAAAGGACCTTAAAGGTGATCCGATTCCACCCCTTCCACTATCCCAGGGCGCTGCAACCTGGCCTTGGACACTTCCAGGGATCCAGGGCCCTGCAGAGGGTGCCCCCAGGGTGGGATGTGGGTGCCCTCCCTGTGCCACCACGAGCCTGGAGCTGGGATTTGGGAGCCACTCAGTTAATCCAGGATCTGGGCCGTGTTTGTTCACCGCATCCGATCATTATCTTTTGTTTCTCCTCAAATATTGTTTCTGCTCTAAAAGCAGGGGGGGGAGAGTGAACATGAAGGCAAACATCTCACCTTTTCCCTCCCCAAATCTCATTAAGCTGCCTGTTTGCCTTGGAGGACACGACACAGCCCGTGGAGGGAAAGGTTTTTCCGGCCACACCTTCCCCCCTTCTGTCTCAACTCTTGCCACAATTGGCCACAAAGGCAATAAAAACATTTGCATTTAGCCACGGGATTTAATTCCTTTCAACAGGCCAGCCGCCTGTTTGGGGAGCAGGTAAGTGTTTTCTGCAGGTGTAAAGCTGTCCTGGAGTGTCCTGGCGTGGCCAAGTCCAGGCTGGGGAAGAGCTGGGTGGAATTCCATCCCCAAATGGTGCCAATTTGGGGCCTTTTGGGCCTGGAATTAAGGAAATCCCCCACCCCAACGCATCATCTCCACCCTCAGAGCATCGTTTTGCTTCGCTTCACTCCCCCCCACCCATTTCACTTCCAGCTCAGAGGCCTCAACATGAATATTTTTGGTGGGAAGAGGAGAGCCAGGATTTCCTCCTGTTTTCCTTTTCAGCTGCTGGGAGGAGGCTGAACCCTCCAAAAATCCTTCTCAGGGCTGAGGATCTGCAGCCCAGCCCCAGCCCTCCAACCCATCAAGCACATCCATCAGCTCCATTTTCAACTTCCTATTATTTTATTTGCTTTAAAGCTCTGCCCCTGAGAAAAACCTTCGGGGATTGATGGCCCCGGGGCTGCTTTGCAAAGGAGAGGAGTTATATATAAATATATATATAAATAGTGCAATAATTCCTCCTTTCAGCAGCACAAATAGAGGGTGAGGAGGGTTGAGGTGCTGTTGACACCCAGCAAAAAAGCTCAGCAGGGAGGAAAGGGAAATATTGGGCTTTGTTTTTTTTAATTGACACCCAGAGGTTGTTGGAGGGGGGAATAAGGGGGAGAAAAAAAAAAACCTGGGTGAAAAATGAGTAGATTTTGGTGCCCCAAAAGAAAATGAGTTCTAGGATAAATAAAGAATAAATGAATTAATAAAATATAGTCATATACGTAAAAAGGAGCTCTATAATTAATACATAAATAAAAACTTATATATAGTAATATCTTTTAAATGAGCTCTATAATAAATAATATATATTATATATGTTTAAGTGTTAAAAATGAACTCTGCAATAAATCAATAAACTATAGTAATATATGTAAAAATGAGTTCTATAATAATAAATAAATAGATAAATTATATATGATAATCTATGCTGAAAATGAGTTCTATAATAATAGATAAATAAATAAATTATATATAATAATATGTGTAAAAATGAGTTCTACAAAAAATGATATGTAATAATCTGTTAAAAATGAGTTCTAGGATAAATAAATAAATTATGTATAATAATATACATTAAAATGGGTTCTATGACAAAGAAATAAATAATATATAATAATCTATGTTTAAAATGAGTTCTATAATAAATAAATAATATACAATAATATATGTTGCAGAGCCCCTGGACACTCTCCTGCAGGGGAAGCTGTTCTGGGTGTACCCCAGGGTTCCCCTGCTCGGTGCAAACCCTCCAAATCCCCACTCCAGGAGCGCTGCCATCCCCCAGGAGAATGAAAAATGGCTTTGGGAGAGCGCAGCTGGTGCCTTTTCCTGGGGAACGGAGCCATTTGTTCTGCTGGGAGTGCTGAGGAGCCCTGGGAGCTCCACCCAGGCCGTGTTTGCAGAGGGATTGGGCTGATCCCTCCGCTTTCCGGGGTGCTCTGAGCAGGACCCCGGGGCTGGGCTGGGCTGGGAGGCCCAGGGATGGTGGAAAAGTACCTTGGGAGGCTTTTCCAGAGAGCAAAGATCCCTGATTTTACCTCCTCTCAGTAGCAGGGGCTCTGCAGGACTGGGGTCACTTCCCTGGGAGAGCGTTCCTTTCCTGGGACAAGGTCCCTTCCTCAGGACAGGGTCCCTTTCTCAGGGGTGTTCCTTCCTCAGGATGGGATCCCTTCCTCAGGAA
>NW_020956317.1:339898-344088 GCF_003031625.1 Empidonax traillii | reverse complement strand
TCCAGGGGATGCTCAGGGCTGTTGTCTGGTGGATTTAGTGCAAACATCATCGATTTGAGCAGCATCCCAAGGCTCTGGATGTGGGAATCCTGCGGGAGGTGCTCTCAGGGGGGTGTTTGTGCCCGCCTTTGAGGCCATAAAGAGCTTTTTTGTTGTTCCAAGGAGCGGGTAAGTGGATAAAAGAGCAGGGTTTGAAACATTGCAACAGCAGAGGGGAGATGTCCTTCCCCCCCCTAAAACCCCAGGCAGCAGCAGTAGGGAGGAAAATGTTATCTGGAGATATTAAGAGTTACTTTGAGGCAATTAGGAAGCCACTGAGTGTCCTCCAAACTCGGAGAGAAGCTTTGATAGCAAGAGAAAATTCGTATCTCCCTCAAAGGACTCCAGTTTGTGTGTTCTCTCCTCTCCCTCAACTCCCTTCCCTGGAATTTTGCCCCCTCCACCCCCAACTCAGCAGCTTTGCCTTTGCTCTGGGAGCTGCAAGATCCCCCCAAAAAAAAAAACCTCTGAAAAGGGACAAATCCAAGCAATTTCTCAAAGTCATTTATTTGCCTGTATTTCCCTGCTGCAGGAGGAGCACTGAGATTATTATTAATTCCCTGATGGGGAAAAAAAAAAAAATTGAGTTTTTTGGTAGTGCAAGTAGGAGTTGATTCCCTAAAAATGACTTGTGGGATCATGCTCTGCAGTTGGGATGATTTCTCATAACCCTGGAATTCTTGGGGGCTGGAAGGGGCCATAAAGCCCGTTGGGGTTCCAACCCCCAGCTTTCACCTGCCAGCAGGGAATTCGCTGCTGGGAGAGCTGAACTCCTGGAGCTGCTGCTGCTGCTGCTGCTGCTTTGGACAGGGAATGTTCCAGCAGGGCCAACACCCGGATATGCAAAACTCATCTGTCAGTGCCCCATTGTCCCCGTCCCTGCTCTGGATTCTCACGGCACTGTGGAGCTTCCCCAGGGCACAGGGCAGCTCTGAGGTTATTGCAGTTGTGCTATTAAAGTCGTAAAGGTGATTTGGGGCCTTTTTTTAATAATTTTAAAGCCTGGGTTTTAGCTCATCCAGCCCAGCACCAGCAGTTTGCAGCAGGTGGTTTGCAAAGCGGGGGGCAGGAGGGGCAGAGAGGGACAGTTGCTGTCTCTCTGTGGGGCTGGACCAGCCCTTTCTGCCCCTGAAAGCTGCAAATTTTGGGAATTCTGGAATGATTTGGCTTGGAAGGGGCCTTAAACCACCAGGGACACCTTCCACTAGCCCAGGTTGCTCCGAGCTGGCCCTTGGACACCTCCAGGGATGGGGCAGCCAGAGCTGCAATAAAACAGGATGAACAAAATGCTTTTTAATTTCATGCTCAAACACTTAAAGCCTTGGGCTTTTTTAGTTTCTTTTGTGTGTGTGTGGTTTTTTTTCTTTTTTTACTGTCAGTGGCAAGAGGTTTGTGCAAAGACACCGATCGTTACTGAGAATCCCTCCCCTAATCAGCGCTAGAAAGGGCGACACGACCACGCCCAGGATTTAAAGCGGAAAGAAAAAAAGAGATGTTTTCTGCTTAAAAAAAAAAAAAAAAAAAAAAAAAAAAAAAAAAAAAAAGAAGCTGTTGCTACCAGGAGGGGCTCCAGCCGTGCAGGTAGTAGAGGCAGGGCAGGTAGGGCCAGGCTGCCCTGAGGGCCAGCAGCGATGCCCCCGGCAGCTCTGCCCCTTTGTGCCCCCCCAGGGAAGAGTCCGGCCGGGCCATCCCCTGTTTCCTCTTGGTCTTGTACCTGCGGTTCTGGAACCAGATCTTCACCTGGGTCTCGGTGAGCTGCAGGTTCTTGGCCAGGTGGGCTCTCTCCGGGGCTGACAGGTACTTCTGGTGGCTGAATTTCCTCTCCAGCTCGATCACCTGGCTGTGGGAGAAGGCGGCCCGGGAGCGCTTGGGGGGCTTGGGGGGGCGAGGGGATGCGGGCAGGGGGGGATCACACCCCGCCAGGTAACTCTCCACCGTGGAATCTGTGGGGAGAATCGACAGTTACCCCCCAAATCCTTCGCTTTATCCCCCCCTCCCATCCCCTCCCAGAGAGCAGAGGGGTTGATGTTTGGGTTGATTTGGTTGGTTTGTTCAACGAGGGGGTTTGGGAGTCACAGGGGAGGGAGGTTTGTGTGGTCCTGAGTCAGAGAGGTTTGATTGTTGCCAGTTCATCCCAGAAACTCGAAGAGTGGGGAGGATGGGGTAGGGTAGGGGGAGGAATGGGATAGGAATAGGGAAAGGATAGGTTAAGGTAGGGTGGGATAGGGATAGGGCAGGATAGGATGGAATAGGATAGGATAGGGATAAGATAGGGACAGGGAAAGGATAGGGATAAGGAAAGGAATAGGACAAGGATAGGATGGAATCATATCCCCAGAAAGGGATACTTTTCAGTGCTGGTGGAGGTTCTCCCCAGACCCCCAAGGTTTTGTTATGTCCTGTGTGGTATCAAAGCCTCTTGAGATTTTGATTGCAGAACTCATATTTTTAGGCTTTTTTGTTTTTTTTTAAATACCCTCCTGTGCCCACAGGACAATCCTGATTCCCAAAGAAAACAAGCCCTCAGGCTCCAGAGGATGGCTCAGGAGTGGGGAATCAGAGCAGCTCGGAGCCGACTGCAGGTGGAGAGCACCGAAAAATCAATCCCTCCCTTTTCTACCCCTCAACTCCCAGGCAGTTTTAAACCTTCAGGCCTGGCTTTCCTGCCCTCAAACTGCAGGGCTGGCCCTGGATCCCAGTGTTTGCCTCCAGACTATTCCTCGTGGCACCGATGGATCACCGAAGCCCCGACCCAGGAAGGTGCTGAGCTCCTGGGAAGTGTCACCTGGAGCTCTTAAAGCCTCTCAATTCACTTTATTTGTGCAGTGAATTCCTTTCTGTGCATTGTCAAGATGGAAATAAGCCAGGTTTTTTGGCCTTTGGTTATTTTTTTAGTGTATTTTCTTAAGGTGGGAATATAATGCTCAAAGTATAAAGAACAGCTCCCAGCTGGTGTAAATCCTGGTTGTCCCCCTGGAATTCCAGAGCTGGGCTCATTTACACTTCCTGGGGGATTTGGGGTGATTTTCAGTGATTTTTTTTTTGATTAATCAGCCCAAGGGCTGTCTCTGAACTTGCTTTTATGCAGAAACTTCTTTTAATAGAATCGAAATGCAAAGCCAAAATTCCCCTGGCAGGGGCTGTTGGAGGGAGCAGGACTTGGTCACCAGGGAGTTCAAAATTGCTTTTTTGGCCGTTTTAGCTCAGCCAGTTTGGGCAGGGAAAGGCTGAGTGTCCTCCCCCAGCCCAGGATGGGCTCGTGCTGCTGCAGGGACAGGGACACCAGGCACAAAAACTCGGGGTTTGGGATGTTGGGATCTGCAGCCCCATCCCCATGGCGCCTGTTGTGGGATCTTCTGCATTAAAAGGGAATTTATTTCCCGAGGTATTACAGAAATGCTTCATCTGGGAGTTTTTAAACATCATTTTAGGCACATTCAGACTTTGGAGTTGTTCAAGGTACCCGGAGAAAGGTTTTCCCAGTCACTAAATCCCCTCCTCTCGGGTGATCCTCACAGACACTCCTGATCCATTCCCTGATCCCAGCAGAGACACTCCTGATCCATTCCCTGCTCCCAGCACAGACATTCCCCATCCATTCCCAGACCCATTCCCAGCCAGCCGGCTCCTCCAGGAGCTCCCAGCCCTTACCTGTGTCCACTTCCCGGGGTGTCCCCGTGCCGTGGGATGCTCCCGTGGGGTGGGGGCTCCTGGGTTTGTTGCCGGGGGCCGAGTTCCCCTCCCTGCCCTCGGCCGGGGCCGCTCCCATCTCCCCATTCCCGGGGCTGCCAAACCCTCTGCTCCTGCCCCTGTCCAGCCGTGCTCCTCGCTCTGCCCCATCCCGGAGGATGTCTTGGATGAGGAAGGATGTCCTGGGCCTGGAGGAGACCGGGATGGGCTGCTGGGGGGCCGGGGGGGTCCGGTTCATCTCTACCGGGGCGCTGCTGGGTGAGCTCTGCCTCCTTCCCTGGAGCGCCCCTGCGCTCATCCTCCTCTTCCTCCTCCTCCTCCTGCCGTCCCTGCCCAGAACTTCCCACCCTCCCGGCCCTGGATTTATCCTGGAGGCAGCCAAGCCTCCCGGGGCTGATTGGAGAGCCCCGGCAGAGTCTACGCCCTTCCCTCGTGTCTTGGCTCCCGGCGGAGTTTTTGGC
>NW_020956317.1:330118-339703 GCF_003031625.1 Empidonax traillii | reverse complement strand
GGGGGTCCGGTTCATCTCTACCGGGGCGCTGCTGGGTGAGCTCTGCCTCCTTCCCTGGAGCGCCCCTGCGCTCATCCTCCTCTTCCTCCTCCTCCTCCTGCCGTCCCTGCCCAGAACTTCCCACCCTCCCGGCCCTGGATTTATCCTGGAGGCAGCCAAGCCTCCCGGGGCTGATTGGAGAGCCCCGGCGGAGTCTACGCCCTTCCCTCGTGTCTTGGCTCCCGGCGGAGTTTTTGGCTCTCGGCTTCTCCCTCGGATCCTTCCCCAGGGATCCCTCAACCTCCCCCTGCCAAATCACCCCCCTTGCTTTTAGGACCAGGAGAAGGATGGGAGTTTTGGGATCAAAACCCTTCCCAAATCCAACAAAACCCACAAGTGTCATAACAGATTTTTTCCCTGAGGATCTCCTTTATTTACAGTTGTTCTTCCAGAGTTTCTGTCTGGAATATTTCAATATATCTCAACATATGGTGACCTCCCATAGCTCTGCTGACTCCAGACTCCTTTTGCTGGTGGAACGAGCACTGGTCAACTCTTTCATTCCCAAAAAACTTTGCCCAAACCCAGCATTTTCCCTCAGCTGAAAAGCCTGGGCATGTTTTTGGTTTTTTTAAAACCTTAAAAAGGGAAACAATAGATTTCCTTGCAATCCCCTGAGGACTTTGTTGATTTTATAGGAGGGTGTTTGGTTACAGCAGCCCAAAGCCCGGAGCAGGTTGTGCAAACGTGTCCCAAACTCTGCTTTATCCTGCCCTTTTCCAACCCTCCTCCTTTAACCTGCTGGCTTGGAAAATATCCCCCTGTATGCTTGGAAAGACTCAGCAGCTTCAGTCATTCAGAGAAAGGGGATTTGGGAAGATTTATGGAGGAATTGGAGCCCAAGAGTTTTATTGTGACTCACCAACCCCTAAATTGGGATTCTGGAGAGCGAATTAGGAGTTGGGAAAGGTGTTGCTGGGGGTGGGGGTGTTCCAAAGGGTCCCTGCTGGATTTGGGGGGGCAGTTTTCCCAAGGCAGAGCCCCTTCCCCTGCCCAGCTTAGGCTGAACCTGCAGGGACTCATCCCATTGTCCATCCACAGCTATTCCAGGCTCCAGACCCAGCAGAAGGGCTCCTCTTCCCACAGGCAATTCCCTTCCTTCCAGGGGGTTCTTTTTATTCCAGTTTATCATTTCCCAACCCATAATGGAGGGGAATAGAGGAATAAAATAAATGCCCTCCCAGAATGTCCTGAGTTGTTTCGTTGGATCCAAAGGGATCCTGGATTGTAGCTCCTGGCCCTGCACAGGACAGCACCAACCATCCCACCACGTGCCTGAGAGAGTTGTCCAAACACTCCCTCCATACTCATTATTCCCATTTCCAGGCCCTTTTCATCCCGAGCTGGCGAGGGGAGCAATTTCCTTCCTTGATTTCTGTGCTGATTTGGGGGAGTTTCCTGTGATTTGCCTCTTTCTGCTGCTGAAGCTCCGTGGGAAACCCCTCAGATTTGCAGGAGAAGCCCCTGCCCTGGGATGCTGCTGTTTGCCAGGGTTTTTCCCAGTGCCAGCTGCAATTCCCAGTGCAAGGACCCTGTGGAGTCCTGGGACAGAGCCCCGAGATCCAGCTGGCAGTGGGAGATACCCCTGAGTGAGTGTGGATGGATGAAGGGGAGGAGAAGGGACAGGATCCCGGCGTTTCCAGGGGCTCCAAAGCCTTGGAGCAGCAGGAAGAGGAGTTATCTCACCAAGAGGGATTCTGTGGTTTGATCTGGATGTCAGGGAGGTCCCATTTGGGAAGTGAGGGAACTGCTGGAGTGATGGGGCTGAGTGGGATGGCAGATAAAAGCTTAATGGCCTCCTGCAAGGCTTTTTTTTTTTTTGCCAAATGCTGGGAGGATAAGGAGCTGTTGGGAATGAGGTGGGAAGAAGAGGGGAACAGCCTGGAACAGGGGCAGGGGTGGAGAGGGGGAGATTTTATAATAATATATAAATATATATAACATATTATTATAATAATAAAGACAGAATTAGACAGCTGTGCTGGGAGATACTAGCACATATAAATCAGAAATATATTTCAGAAGATCAGAGGAGCTCAAAGAGTTAAATACTGTCCGTAAAAAAAGCACAGTAACGTGTCTTCTCCAGCTGTTCCTTAGGAAAGAAAACCAGTGCTTACACCCTCCCGATGGAGCATCCCAGAGGAGCAAATCCTCTGGGAGCTGGAAGGGCCAGACTCCAAACTCTTCGGTTTAATAATAAATAATACAGAATGCCCTCAGTCCTCTGCTGGGGTGGCAGCGTCCCCCTCTCTCTCTCTCCCAAGCCTTTCGGGGAGCTTTTCCCAAGCTCTTCCACCGGGAATCCTTTGGAATTCGGCTGATGCCGGGAGGAAAGCTTGGCTCAGGAGCGGAGAGGGATTCCCGGCTGGTCCTCACCTCCACCTGCCAGCCCTGAGTGCCACCCGCGGGGCTGCGGGAGGGTCCTGAGCGGGGCTGGCCATGCCCGAGCAGCCTGGGGTGGCACCGGGGGGCACCCCGGGGTACCCCCCCCCAAAGGCGGCCCCGTAGGGGCTGCAGCAGGAGCCGTAGGAATAAGGGCTGGCAAAGGTTGGAAAAGGCTGGGAACGCCCCAGGCAGGGTTTGCCATCCCTCACCAGCACCGGCACTGCCACCCTGCGCGGGGGAGGAGGGTGGGCAGCCAGTTCCAGGGATTTGTCCTGCCGCTGCCTCTTGCTCTTGTAGCGCCGGTTCTGGAACCAGATCTTTACCTGGGTGGAGCTGAGCTGGAGCAGCCGAGCCAGCTCCTCCCTCTCCGGGGCCGACAGGTATTTCTGCCGCTGGAACCGCTGCTCCAGCTGGAAAACCTGAGCCTGGGAGAACAAAACGCGCGGCTTCCTCCTCTGCCGCTGCCTGGGGAGGGGGCAGGGGGGGCTTTTCTTCTCTTCCCCTTCCGAGGGGGGGGTGAGCGAACATTTCCCTGAAGAGAAGCAAAAGACACGGCAAAGTGAGACCCAAATCCATCCCTGTTCCTTGGGATTTATTAGTTTATCACCTATCAGCCCCACTTCACTTTATTCCCAAGGGAATAAAGTGAAGTGGGGCTGATAGGTGATAAATTATTAAATCAATGAATTTAAGTTTGATAGCCGATATGTTTGAGGCTGATAGTTGATAAATTAGGAAAGTAATAAATTTAAGGTTGATAGATCAATAAATTAATAAATTTATGGCTGGTAGTCGATAAATTTAAGGCTGATAGTTGACGAATCAATAGATTGATAAAGTAATAAATTTAGAGCTGATATAGTTGATAAACTGATACATTAATAAATTAATACATTTAAGGCTGATAGCTGATAAGTTAGTATGAATTTCCCAATGATGGTTAAGGGAATTTAAGGAAATTCTCCCCCTCCTTTTTTTTTTTTTTATTTTTTTGGTATAGATTTAGGCTGTTCTTTTAGTTCTGGATAACGGCTCCTTTTGGTGCCTCCTAAAGATGCCCGGGGATATTTTTGGGACTGCCAACCTGAGGGGCACGGGGAAAGCAGGGCACAGGAGGGATGGAAACCAGACCTCCAGGATCCAGGGAAAGGGGGATCCCACATCCCTGGGAGTTCAAGCAAAACCAAAAAAAAAAAAAAAAAAAAAAAAAAAAAAAAAAAAAAAAAAAAGAAGGGGTTGGGAATGAAGGACTCTGAAAGAAGACGCGAAGGAGTCGATGGCTGGAGGTTTTTTTGGATCTGCTGGGATTTCGAGTGGCACACGAAAAACCGGGATCATTCCCGGCAGCCGCTTCCCGGCTCTTGGGATGCGCTCGCTTTCCCCGGCAGGCACAGCATTCCTCCGGGAATTCCAGGGGATTCTGAGGGGAAATGGGGTGTCGGAGGGCTCTGAATGCAGGTGAGAAGAGGGCAGAGCCCTCCGCCGGCTCCTCTCCCCCTCTCTCCCCCTCTCTCCCCCTGTATCCCAGAGCATCCCAGTGCTCCCGCTCCGCTCCTACTGGTTTCCCCGTTCCTCCGCTCCGCAGCCGCTGGGAATTGGGGAAACACGAGCCAAGGAAGCCTTGAGGGATTTCAGCAGCGGTGAGAAGGGGGACACGTCCGATCCCCTCTCGGGGACCGCTCCGGAGCATCCCCGGGGACGCCTCGGTATTCCTAGCGGGGACAATTTACGGACCATCGACACGGGGGGAAGCTTGTCATCGAAAACGGTGGCGGTGGGCGATTTGGGGCAAGAAAATCCCCAGTTCTATCCTATATCCACCCTCTCCCAGCTGTATGCACCTCCTGGGCCGTTCCATTCCCCCGGGGCAGCCGGAGCGCCGGGGGCGCAGGGGGGATGCGCTGGGGTACCGGGGCTCACCGGGATGGCAGGAAAATCCCCTGAAGAACCCCCCCAAAAAACATAACATATAGAAAAAAAGGGGTAAAAGGGAGGGGAAAGGAGGAAACCGGCCGTGGCCCGCGGCGGCTGCCACTGAGAGCGGCTGGAGTGGGCGTGCGAGGATGCAACGAGCGGCTCCGCTGCCCTCGCTTTTTCGCTCCAGGGGAACGAAAGCAGCTCCGTGGGGTCTCCCCGGTCTTTCTATTCCTCTGTTTAGTGGGGTCTCTCCCGCTCCGACGCCCCCCGGCCCCGAGGGTCACTCACGCGGCTGCGGCTCGTCCTCCCCATCGGGGCTGCGGGCGCTGCGGGGACCGGAGGGGGCGCGGGGACCCTCCGGTCGCTCCAGGTTGAGGATGTCCTTCACCGAGAAGGGAGTGGGCAGCATCTCCCGGGGCCGGGGGGCTCGGGGGTGCCGGAGCCACCGAGCGCTCCCAGCGCCGCTCCCTCCTCGGACCCTCCCGCAGCCGCCGGGCCGGGCACCACCCCCGGTCCCCGCCGGCCCACCGGGCTCGGGGGGGTCCCCGGGGGTCTCGGGGAGCAGAGGAAGGAGGGACAGTCCCCCGGAGGGCTCTCCCTGCAGTCTGGGATGCTCCTGCTCCCCATGCGCTGCCCCCTCCTCCCCGAGCTCCGAGGAAGGAGCAGCCCCTTCCCTGCGTGTTTCCAAAACAAGGGAAGCGGGAACGGAGGGAGGGGTGGCGGGGGGGGGGATGCCTGGGAAGGGCTGCTGGGGTTTGGGCTAAGCCGCAATAAAACAAATCGAGTCGATTGAGCTCCATTAAGGTCACATTAGCGAGCGGCTTCGGGAGATAAGGGCTGATAAGGAGCGCAGACCACCAAGCTCCTGGGGGCGGTGGCGGGGGGGATGCCGGAGGAGCCCTCGCGACGTGGGGACAGCTCCGGGTTCCATTTCCCTCCCAGGATGTCCCAGCGTTGCCTTGGCGGGCGGGCACTGAGCCGGCAGACCCGTGCCAGGGCATGGAGTGGGGTGCCAGGGCACCCAGTGTGAGTTTGGGGAGTGGGCTGGGGTCGCGGTCCCCCGTGGGGTGATGCCGGGCCTTATCTGAGCCCCGGGGACCGGCGATTTCAATTAAAATTCCTGGCCGGCCTCAGGCGCTGGTGTTTGCTGATAGCCCTGACAGAGCCGGGCTCGTTTGTGTCTGGGCTGGGTCGGCATCACCCGCAGCACCGAAATAACCAAACCGGGCTGGGAGGGGAGGGGAGGGGGGGCTGAATAAATAAACCACCCAGATGCAGGCAAGGAAGTGAGGGGCTGGGACGGCAGGGAAAATAAATACAGTGGCTGGGCGAGAAAAGGGCTCAGAAGCGCTGCTTTTTGGAGGAAACTCGTTATAGAGAGAGGGATCAGCCACTGGAAGGGGCTGCCCAGGGAGGGGGTGGATTCTCCATCCCTGGAGGGGTTCGAGCAGGGCCTGGACGTGGCATCAGTGCCATGGGCTGGGTGACAAGGTGGGGTTGGGTCACAGCTTGGACTCGATGATCCCAGAGGTCTTTTCCAGCCTCAGTGATCCTGTGGTTCAGAGCCCCACGGGTGGGCCCTGATTCCTGTGGAACACACGGGCTCGAGGTGCAACCTCCCTGCAGCATCCACGGGATCCCTCCAGTGGGCAAAGCCCAGGCCCTGCTCAGGGGGTTCTTCCCTCCTGGAGAGCACCCACTCTGCTCAGAGATGGCTTTTTTTGGCCTTTTTTGGGTCGTTGCTCTTGCTGCCCAGACCCCACAATTCCTAATTCTGCAGCTGATGAAAGCAGCCCGGGCTGGAGCCTCCTGCCCTTCCTGGTGTTCCCTGGCAGTTCCCTCCCAGACAAACCACGGCCTGAAACGATCCTGCACAACAAACCCTACTGGAAACCCTGCAAAGCCCTGGTTGGGGCTTTCCTTTCCCCCCCAAGTGCTAAAAATTGAGCCCCAGATGAAGGAAGAAACACCAGGAGGAGTCTCCAGCACAGGAGCAGGAATTGCAGCATTGGAACACGGGTTTTCCCTTCACTTCAAGTGAAGTCCTTCAAAAAAGGTGTTAACTAGGCTATTTGGGGGGTGTGGGGGGTGGGGTGTATTGTTATTTATAATAGTTATTATTATATTATATTATATTATATTATATTATATTATATTATATTATATTTTATTTTATTTTATTTTATTTTATTTTATTTTATTTTATTTTATTTTATGGATTTTGGCACGTTACTCATAGTATTTTCTATGTATTATGACATACGATTTCTTAGGGTATTATTACATAACCAGGTCACCTCCTCCAAACCCGGAGCTGTGTCCCACCTTCCCAGCGCCTTCCAAATTCCCGGTTGGATTCATTGCCACGTCTAAACGGCTCGTTTGGGGCTGGAAGCACCGAAAGGCAGGGGCAAACAGGTGGTAACTTTACACCTCGTCGCCGGCGGGAGGCGGCGGCGCCGACACGAAATGCTTGGCTGCGATCGAGACGAGCAGGAAGGAATTGGGGTAAGTACCTTTATCCGCCCCTAATGACTCCGAGATTAATGGGGAGGGCTGGATTTGGCTCTCGGGACCTGCGGAGGGACCGGCGCGGGGTGGGTTGTGTGGGAGAGTGAAGGGAAATGGATTTTAGCAGCTGGGAGTGGGGCAGGAACGGTTTAGTTTATTAATTTCGAGTCTTTATATAATGATTTTCTTCTCATTACACTTATCATTAATTATTATATATTTAATATTATACATAACACAGCACGTGAATTATTAATTATTATATTTTATATTTTAATATCACAATAATATACCACATCCCAAGGACATACAACAATATATTATATAATAGATAAATTGTTAATGAATAAAAGGAAAGAATTAATTCAGATCAGTGACCATGTGGGTCTCACCCAACCCTCCCGTGCTCGCAGAGCAGCCTCTGAAGCACCCAGAGGTTTGGATGAGGCTCCTAAATCATCCCCACAGCCGAAAGCTGCTGCCCAGAGCCTCAGCTCTGCTCCCTGCCCTGTGTCCCGGAGCTTTTCCAGGCACCCAGGAGGGCTCAGGCCCTTCCTGCGGCGCTGGGGATGGACACATTTTGGCAGCGGAGCTGCCCCTGGGGAATTCCCGGGAGGGAGACTGAGAGGATCAGTGGCGAGCCCGCATCAATCAGCGGCATCTCTGGGCGAGGGGAGTTAATGTGGTTACAGCTCCGAGGGGACATTACCGCTCCTGCTAACCGGGTTAGGGGAAATCAGGAGAAAGCCGCTGCTCCCAGCCACCGGCGGGATTTCTGTGCCGGGGTATCTGATTTCTGGGATGCATCAAGATCCCGAGGAGATGTCGGGTGAGCATCCGAAGCCCTGGAAACCAGACTCTGCCTGCCAGCCCCCCTCCCCCCTCCAGCACTCCTGTCCTGCCAGGGGGGTTTGCTCTTAAAGTGTTTTTAAAGTGCTCAAATAACGGGAATATTTACTCTGGGAATGATTGGGATGTAATGGGAATAAGGGGAGCAGTGAGCGAGGTGGATGCAGGAGGTGTTGCAAGCACAGAGCAGACACCTCTAAGGAGTTGGTGAATGCTTTGATGCTGCTGAAACTAAATTTAAAAGGGTTTTCTACATCCTCTGCTTCCCCCCCACTCCCAGCTGCTTTCTGTTCCTTTTTCATCAGTGAAACAAAACAAAAGGCAGGGAAAATGGAAGTGGTGGTAGAGGATGGACTGCAGGAGGGTGAGGGGAGCAGATTCCCTCTCCAAGGCTTTTCAATAATCATAGAGGGGAGGGAGGAGAAAAAAAGAAGGGAAATGTGTTTTGTTTCAGAACCCGTGGCATGAAAAGATTAAAAAAAAATATGGAAATATGAAATTAAACTTGGGGAAGCTTTCATGGAGAACCTGCTTTGTGGCTCTGGGATGGAGCCACGGCCCTGCTGGGTGTTCTGGTGTTCTTTGTCAATGGGGCTTTAGCACCATTTTTAACCTGTTACTGCTGGTGTTTTGGGGACCTGTTGGGATCAGGGGGGGTGAAGTGGAAAGGTGGTTTCTCAGCAGAGGTTTGCTGTGCCAGAAGGACTTCAGGATCGACTTAAACCCCTGGCTCGGATCATGAGCCAGCAGTGCCCTCTGCTTGGACAGCCGAGATGTGCAGCTCCTGTTCTCCAGATTCTGAATTCCAAAGCTGAGGAGTGAAAAGGTTCCAAAATCCCTCCCCTCTGAGCTCCCTCATGGCAGCAATTCCAGAGCAGTGGGGCAGCAGGTTTTTAGGGCTTTGCCACGTCACACCCGGCAGACAAAAACACCGCTAGGGGTTAAAAGCGAAGCAAGGGAGTTTTATTTTTAGGCCGGATTATTTTGGTGGAGCGTCATGAATAATTCAGTGTCCCCCCCCTGCGCTGGCAGATGGAGGGGATGGATTGGGACTCAGAAAATCGCGTTCTCTGTACTTGTCCGTCAGTGCTTTAAGGAGGAAGCTGGAGGAGCGTCCCTGCTCCTTCCCGAGCTGTTCCCATGGGAAGGAGGGAGCCAGCGGGTTTGTATTTGGTGATTTAAAGGCCTTTTCCAGCCTGGAACGTCCTGTGATCCAATCCCTGGGTGTTCTGGCCCCATTCCGCCCTCTGGAAGGCGAGGGGTGCTGGATGCGGAGGGAGCCTTCGGTCAGCAGGTGGCACAAGAGCTGCTGGAAACGAAATAATCGGGAAAGAAAAAAAAAAAAAAAAGAAAAAATCCAGCCCAACACCCGGCAGGGAGATGAGCTGGAGATGCCCTCCCAGCTTCTCCCGAGGCTCCCAAACATTCCCAGCGGGATAAGGGGCTGCCGTATCTCCTGCTGTCAGGGTTGGAGCATCCCAGACTCAGATATACGGGAAAAATCTGGTCCCGTAAAACCTTTCCAAAGGTTTATTTTTTTAAAAGGCCTCTTCAGTCCCACCTCTCTGAACCCCAAACTGCACCATCCTCACTTAAAAAAAAAAAAAAAAAAAAAAAAAAGGAGGGGGGCCCCTCCTGCACCCCTTTCTGTCTGTGCATCCCCACCAGCAGCTGCTCCGTGGTTTCCAGGGATCCAGCCCTGCTCCAGCTGTTCTGTGCTCCTGGTTTTTCCAGGGTGCACAGCATGGCCAGGGCCTGGCAGACATGCCTGGGGTTTAATTTCTGCTTTGGAGCTCCGGCCACATCTGTTGGGTTTGGGCTTTGCTTTGGTTTGCTTTTGTTTTGTTTTGTTTTGGGGTGTGGGGGTTTTTTTGGTTTTTT
>NW_020956317.1:328133-330097 GCF_003031625.1 Empidonax traillii | reverse complement strand
TTCCAGCCCAACACCCGGCAGGGAGATGAGCTGGAGATGCCCTCCCAGCTTCTCCCGAGGCTCCCAAACATTCCCAGCGGGATAAGGGGCTGCCGTATCTCCTGCTGTCAGGGTTGGAGCATCCCAGACTCAGATATACGGGAAAAATCTGGTCCCGTAAAACCTTTCCAAAGGGTTATTTTTTTAAAAGGCCTCTTCAGTCCCACCTCTCTGAACCCCAAACTGCACCATCCTCACTTAAAAAAAAAAAAAAAAAAAAAGGAGGGGGGCTCCTCCTGCACCCCTTTCTGTCTGTGCATCCCCACCAGCAGCTGCTCCGTGGTTTCCAGGGATCCAGCCCTGCTCCAGCTGTTCTGTGCTCCTGGTTTTTCCAGGGTGCACTGCATGGCCAGGGCCTGGCAGACGTGCCTGGGGTTTAATTTCTGCTTTGGAAACTCCGGCCACATCTGTTGGGTTTGGGCTTTGCTTTGGTTTGCTTTTGTTTTGTTTTGTTTTGTTTTGGGGTGTGGGGTTTTTTTTTGGTTTTTTTTTTGGTTGTTTTTAAATGGGAGATGTTTATTTAGATTGAAGAGAGATCTCTTGGGTACCCGCCCCAAAACGTAACTTAAAATATCTGGCTTCAATAAGCCCTAAAAACAGGAGAACTGCTGAATTTTCTGCCCCTCTGATGTCACCCGTGGATGCCTCACGCTCTGCAACCCCAGGCACGGCAACGCTCAAATAAAAAGCAGCCCCAAATAATTCACAGGGCAGGGGGAAATGCATCATCTGCTATCAGCTACTACACGTCCTAGATTTCCGATTTGTCAATCTCCCCACCCTTAAAACACATAAACTGGCTGTGAGCAACTTCCTGAGCAGGGCTGGGAGACGTGCAGCAGCAGCTGGAGGTCACCCAGAGCAGCCCCTTTCGGTTCTGGGGGTTGTGACGTCCTTTTTTCTTTTTTTTTTTTTTTTTTTTTTTTTTTTTTTTTTTTTTTTTTTTTTTTTTTTTTTTTTTTTTGAGTTTAATTTAAAAAAAAAAATAAAAATAAAAACTGCTGCCGAGTGCCACGGGATTTTCCTCTTCCAGCTGAAGGGCTGCCAAGAGGAATAACCTCCTTCAGCACACAAGTGTGCGGGTTGTGTGTGTGTTGAGGGTTGGGAACGTCCCCCTGGTGCCTGGGAGAGAGGGATTATCCCAATTCCAGCCCCACACTCAGGCTGTGTCTCCCTGTCCCCGATGGAGATGGATGAGATTCCACCAGGCCGTGCCCACGCCCCACTCCCCCTTCCCCAGGCACAAATCCCAGTGTTTGCACCCACCCTGCCTCTATTTCCACTTCTTGCTCTCCCTGGCTGGTTTTCACGCCACAGCAATAGAATTTGCCCTGTTTTTTTGGGGGTTTAGAAGTAAAAACACACCTCGGGCACCTCTCCCAGCAGGCCCTGCCTGTGCCAAGGTGCCCAGATGTGGGGTCAGCAGCTGCACAGCTGGCTCCTGCCACCGTGGGCTGAGGGTCTTGGGGGGGTGTCAGAGAGTGGAAGACCCCAGGACAACCCCACAGACTCCCAGCGGGGAACTCTCCTCACTTAAAAGGCTTTTAAAAATACCCCAAAGTTTCTCTCTCTTTATTTAAAAGCCACTTTCAAGAAGCAGCTGCCTCCTATTAATACAGGAGGGCTGATAATCTCTGCTGGGATCTATCTTTAGAGCTCTGCCAGCAGCACTGGGAGATGGAGGGGGGGGGCAGCCCGGGGTGATGTGGGGCTGTGCCCCCCTCCTGGGGGCGAAGGGACCAGCTGAGAACACACTGAAACCTCCCGGGAGGAGCAGAGCAGGGAGGGGAGCAGATTATCCATCCAGCTTTTTGGGAGGGCCGGGAGAAACCAACCTTTGGGTTGCTCCAAAACGCCGAGTTTTTGTGACACTGGAGGGTGGGGGTTTTTTTGGGGAGGGGTGAGCCCAGCCCTGGCTGGTCAGG
>NW_020956317.1:323969-327610 GCF_003031625.1 Empidonax traillii | reverse complement strand
AGAACACACTGAAACCTCCCGGGAGGAGCAGAGCAGGGAGGGGAGCAGATTATCCATCCAGCTTTTTGGGAGGGCCGGGAGAAACCAACCTTTGGGTTGCTCCAAAACGCCGAGTTTTTGTGACACTGGAGGGTGGGGGTTTTTTTGGGGAGGGGTGAGCCCAGCCCTGGCTGGTCAGGACGAGCTTTGAAGTAATTTTTTTTTGGGGGGGGTGGTGTTCTGGCCCAGCTGGGTGTTTCTGGCTGTCCCCAGTGCCATCCCAGTAGCAGCACTGGGGAGCACGGGGGGGCCCAGGGGGCTGCACTGGGGTCCCAGTGACTGAGCAAAGCTCACAGGGGTCGGCAGAGGCTCTGCCCCAAATCACCCCCAACCCTCCCTGGGTTGATCTCTGTCTCCAGGAGATTCCTGCAATCCGGGCTGGAATTCAGGCGATTCATCCCTTTTTTTCAGGTGCCATCCTTTGACGCAAGGGGACCCTGAGTAATCACCGTGGGGGGAAGAGGGGGAGCGGCATCGGGGCTTTTTTGGACTTGCTTTTGTTTCCTTTGCTTTCTTAATCACTTCCTGGCAGCCCCGGAGCTGCCTGAGAAATCCTGCGGGGCTGAGCGAGCTCTAAGCCCGTTCCCAGCAGCCCAGCCAGGTGGGAATTCCAGGTGGGGCAACGAATGGGATGCGAGAGAAACTCGTTACAGCATTAAAACAGCATCTGCAGCCTCGGCGAGGGAGCGTGACAGGCAGCCAGAGCACTTGGAATTTTGGGAAAAAATCATTGTGTTATTCACCCAGCCCTGTCGTGCCCATCAGGGGGTGCTGAAAAAATGGCTTTAAATTGAAAAGCAGTAGGTTTAGATGGGATATTAAGGAGAAAATGGGATATATCAGGGAGAAATCCTGCCCTATGAGGGCGGGCAGGCCCTGGCACAGGTTTGCCCAGAGATGCTGTGGCTGCCCCATCCCTGGAAGTGTTCAAGGCCAGGCTGGAGCAACCTGGGCTGGTGGAAGGTGTCCCTGCCTGTGGCAGGGGGTAGAATGGGAAGAGTTTAATGTCCCTTCCAACCCAAACTATCCCAGGATTCTGTGAATCCTGAGTGGGAGGTGGTAAAAGCTGAACCAGGCACCAACACGTGCAGGATTTTTATGACAACTAAAGTGACATTTTTAGCTGTTCCTGGATGTGAAATGTGGAAGCTGTCATAGCCAGACGCTCCTGGGAACTCAGTTCCACATAAAAGGGGCCATGGTGATGGTTCTGCCCTGCTGGGCTGGACAGGGGCTGATGTTTGGGGCTGGGATCGTCCCTACTGGTGTCCAGCTGCTGTTTGGGTCCCTAGGAACCCCAAAAGGAAAATCCCAGGTGTTTGAGGAAAATTCCTCTGGATGCTGATGTTCCCTGGAGCACTGAGGGGCCCCAAGGCTTCCAGTAAAGGTCCCTGGCACTTGACTCTGATTAGTGACTGAGGGTGGGTGAGCTCAGCTCCCAAATCCACCCCTGGGAAGAATGAAGGCACACAGTGCTGGGAGCAGGACAGAACTCCTGCCCAGCCCAGAGAAAAAAAACCCAACACTGGCCTTCTGGTAATCTCATTTTTAAGGCCAGAACATACCACTCCCCACCCTTAAGGGAAGTTTGCTCCCTGACCTGGGAGCAAACTTTCCTCCAAGAAAACCTCTGCCCTCTGCAGCCCCATCAAACAATCCTGTGCCAGCAGGATTGGGATGGCCATCCCTGCTGGCCTGTGAGAGCGGGAACAGGGCTGGGATGGCCCTTCCTGATGTCCTGTGTCGGTGGGATCAGGGCTGGGCCGGCCATTCCCACCGTCCCGGCGACGAGGAGGAAAACGCTCCTGCGTCGTTTGGGACGTGTTTGACTCACCAGTGGCAGCTCCACCTCTCCAGGAGGTGTCTGGAGCCTCATCCAGGACTCTCAGCCTCCTCCTTCCTTCCTCCTGAGGGCAGTGGCTTCGCCCAGAGGAAGGAAAGATTCCCCTCGGGCAGGAAGGACTCGGGGATGCTCCGGCAGGAAGGTTTTTAGGGCAGGGAGCTGAGTGATGCTGGTGGAAACTTGGGGTCACACCGAGCACAATTTACCCAAGGAAACATCTGTGCTCTTCTCTGCCTGCTCACATCAGCTGGAGTGTCTTGATTTTCAAGGAATGGTTTGGGTTGGAAGGCACCTGGAGGACCCGTCAGACCCCTCCTCATCCCCACATGGAGATGATTCCAAGGGATTCTAAGAAAGAACATGTGAGGCACTTCAGCAAAAAAACAGCTCAGAAAATAGGCTTGCTTTATTTATTTATTTATTTATTTATTTCCTGAAAAAAGGTTCCAGGATTAATTATAACCAACCGAAATAAATAGCTGGGACTCTTTGCTGCTGGATGGGACACTCGGAATTCCCCACGGGAGAGCAGAGCCCTGCTGGGGTTTGGGCCCCAAGCTGGGGATGGCTGAGGATTTTATGGAGCTGGTTGGTTCCTCCAAGCCAAACAGCCCAGCCAGGAGAGAGCAGGGGATTTGTTTTTGCAGCACAAAACCCCTCCAAGCCCACAGCTGAAAAATAGCCCTGAAGGAAATCCAATGGAAGCAAGTGGGATTTTCTCCCAGCTGGAGAATACAGGGAACAGTATTCTCCATAAAAAAATGATTTTTCTCTCTAAATAACCGGTAGGGCCAGTTTGGGTTTTGTGTGTTTGGACTCAAATCAGCCCATCCAGTGCAGGGGAAAGGCTGGAGGGGGGATTGGGAAGGGGTAGGTAACAAGGATCATCCTGGGTTATGCTGGAGTTTCACTCTGCTTAAAAATAAAAACCAAAGAGGAGGGAAAAAAAAAAAAAGAAAAAAAAAGAGGAAAAAAAAATCCTGTCTGTGTGTGAAAATAATGACATTCCCCCCACATGAGCTCATACAGGTTTTACTGGTTTTTCCAGCTGGTGTCTGGAATAAAACTCCTGTGTCTCTCCCAGGTATTTTCTGCCCAAGGTTCTCCAACCTCTCCCTGGCTGAGATAAGGGGGGGTTCAGCAAAATCTCTCTGCTGCAAGAGAGAATAATGTGAGAGATCTTACCTTAATCCAATTCTATTTCTAATCTTTGTTCTTTGGGTCTCTTTGACAAATGTTGTTTTACGGGGGAAGTGGTTTGTAAACTTTGCAGCAGCTGTTGGAGCACTAAGTCAGGATTAACCTGCCATTATTAAACTACATTTTTGATCTTCCACTGGAAAGCAGAGATTTCCTGACTGAAATGCGCATTGACATGCGCACCAAATAAAAAAATCAAGGTGTTTTCTTCTTCCTGCAGTGGTGTCCATGAATTCTGCATTAATTATGGGGGTAAATAAATTACCATTACAAGGTCAGGCCACTGCCAATCTCCAGAGCTTCGTTAGCACTGGGGTTTATTAACATCACCATTGATTAACATCATCTATTAACATCATTATTAACACCAGAGGATGTTTAGTAAATCTTTGTATAAGATTTATGGATGCTCATCTGAGGTAAGCCCAACATCTTTCTTGCTGGTGGTACCAGAACCAGTTCACAGTCGGGTTTAATGAAAGACTCAGACACTAAAAACCCTTAAATTTGACATTTTATTTCATTGCAGAAGAAAAATCCAACATAGGCCTCATTATGT
>NW_020956317.1:313570-323640 GCF_003031625.1 Empidonax traillii | reverse complement strand
AGTAAATCTTTGTATAAGATTTATGGATGCTCATCTGAGGTAAGCCCAACATCTTTCTTGCTGGTGGTACCAGAACCAGTTCACAGTCGGGTTTAATGAAAGACTCAGACACTAAAAACCCTTAAATTTGACATTTTATTTCATTGCAGAAGAAAAATCCAACATAGGCCTCATTATGTTATGCATCTTTAATTATAAAAATAAGCAAAGAAAATAACTTGCATCTTTCTCATTACTATGATATGTCTCAAATAACCTTTTATATGAACACACTGAGCTTTAAAAATGTAATTTAAACAATAAATAATGACATATACCAGATATGCTCACTGTTTATTCCAGTACTCAGCAAAAAAAGAAAAAAAAAACAAAATAAACCAAAACAAAACCAAAACAAAGAACCCAAAGTCTCTCTCCCCTTCTAGGCATCTTTAAATTATAAATACAATAAATGGCAAATTTATAATGGCACGAAAACGTTCTAAAGTGCAAACAAATCACAACGAGACCCATGCAAACGTTTCTAGAGAAGCCCCTCCCCACCCCCAAGAGAAGATTAAAATAAAATAAAATTTAAAAACCCCAAAAAACTCACTTTGCCATGAAAACCATGAGATTAAACAAAAATAAAATGAAATAAAATAAAATAAAGCGTCAGAGGCGAAGCAGTGAAATTGCTGGACTCGAGATCGAGTTGAAATCGCTGCCAGGAAAGAGAAATTTCATCGTGACTGACCCCCCAAAAACATCAGGTTCGGGGGGAAGGAGGTGGGGGGATGGATCTCACGCTCCTCCCCGGCCCTAAATCGGCTTTATCCGCCTTTTCTGGCGTTTCCCAGGGAATGGAGAAGCCGCTTTCCACCAGGAACATCCCCACGGGAGGGGGTGGCTGCCGGGTGTCCTGGGGGGGAGAGGCTTTGGGAAACCCCCCTGGGAGCTCTGGAGCACCAGCCCAGCCCCCCAGGGGGTTGTTTGGACCTTTCCTTGGAATTATTTCCCTCCCCACCAGGGAGAATTCCCTGTCTCCCAGCAGGGCATGGGAATCCCACAGCCTGGCATCAAAGTTCCTGATCCGACCCCCTCTCCCTCCCACACCAACTTTTAGGGTCGGGATCTTCGAGGAGCCTTTGGTTTTGGTTTTTTTTTTTTTTTCACCTTGCAAAACTTCTTCTCGTTGGCCTCTCTATCCCTGACTGCCCGAAGAAGGAGCAATATTGCATCTTCCTCGCCCTACAATTCAAAATAAAAATTAAAAGAACAACCCTCTACCGTCAGCAACATTTGTTGTTGTTGTTGTTGTTGGGGTTTTTTTTGTTTGTTTGTTGGCTGCTCCCAATTTTCTGACAGCACTTTTGGGCTACACTGAACGAAGACAGAAACATCAGACACGCTGCCACTGCATCTGGTTTCAATATATTAGCAGCAAGTTATTGTTTAAAGGCTTCGTGGTTTGGTTTTTTTTTGTTGTTGTAATTTTTTTCCTTTTTTTTTATTAAAAAAAAACAAAATGAAAAAAAAAGAAAAAAGAAAACATATATTGCTTTAGGTTTCGAAAAGGAAAATAGATCCCTCCTTTATTAGCTCGCTGAGCAGCTGAGGAAGAGTCATCCACTCTGCAGATGGACTCTGAGGGGATGGATTTGGACCTGACCTGGGTGATCCTGGTTTTTTTTTGGCTCACCAGAGCCAGGCCAGGAGAGTTGGGAGTGGTTTTTGGGGGGGGGACCCTCTACTCCTCTTCCCAGAGCCTGCTGAGGAGGAGGATGGGAGCAAAGGCAGCTCCCAGGGGGTGATCCCTGTGCCCTCAGCTTCACTTCAGAGAATTGCAGGATTTTTTTGCCTGCCTTTCCCCAGAAATCAGCCACCTGAGGGCAGTTTTATCCCAAAGCAGCTGGTGATTCCTACAGCAGCTTCCCCAGCAGCACTGGGGTGTGAGGGTGTCTCACAGCAGCTCTGGGGGGGATAGGACTGGCCAGGTTGAACTCTTTGTTTTAGGGTTTGGGGTTTTTTTTTCCCCTCCATTTTAGCCATGAAAAGCTTGTTTCTGGCCCTGCAATTCCCATCCTAAACCTTTTTTTTCCCCCATCTTCCATTATTTAAAAAGGCCACGGAGTAGAGCTCTTAAATATGACAGAGACACTGTTTCCAGGAAAAGAAAAAATGAAAACTAAAAAAAGAACAAGAAAAGAAAGAGCTAAATTACAAAACTAAGTTTAGGCAATAAAGTTATTATATTCTGCTCCTTTCCAGCAGACTCTCGCGGAATTTATGTACAGTACATGACAGATTTTAAAACTATTTATACCACAGTTAGAGCAAGACCTTTAATACTCTAGTCTTAAGACAGGGTTTGTTTCTGTTAGGTTTTCTTTTAAAGCTTTAGACAGTTAAATACAGTACATAGATGTTAGCTTTTAAATACAATGCAAGATTATGGAACCTCCTGACCAGCTTCAGCCTCAGGCTGGCACCTCTTTTGATCGTTTCTGGAGTACAAAACGTCCCTTTCCTGATTTTGGGGGTGGTGGGGGGGGTTGGGGGTTGGTTTTAACTCAGTTTGCCCCGTGGTGCCGGTGGGTCACAGTGACTGAACTCACCCACAGCCGGTTTGGTAAAGCCAGGGGGGTTTTTAGCAGAGCTCTGCTGGAAGGGTTAGGACGCTGCAGGACGCTCTAAGAGACCAGGAATACGGCAATTCGTGTTCGTCCATGGCCAGCACAGATTCATAACACGAGCTCCGCTGCCACCTTTAGGGATGTGCAGCGGTTTTTAGTGCATCTCTTGTCAGGGGCCCAGATCTTCAGACTCCGGCGGTGTCAGCACTACAGTACGTTTAGGGTTCGGCGTCTGAAGGTCTGACCACTCAAGATTGAGACCTTTTGGGATATAATTTTTTGTTTGTTTGTTTGTTTGTTTTGAAGGGAGGGGGTGGGAAGAAAAAGAGACGGAGACGTTTTGCCGGCAGGAACCGAACGCTGACCCCCCCAACCCCCCCCGGAAAAGTTTTGTTCGGGGCTGGGGGAGGGGGGAAAAAGGGACAGAAAACACCAAGGACTAAACCTAACCCCCCGGGGTCCCTGGGTGTGGTTAGAACAAGCTACAGTGCACTTGGGCCTGGAGTGCATTCGCTCTGGAGCTTTGGTAGCGCTTGGCATCCCCCTCAGAGCCCCCGTCACGCGCTCTCGGCCAAGCCGCGCTTGGCGTGGGCCGGGGCCGAGCCCTCACCTCGCAGGTTCCTGAAGTAGAGCTTGAGCTTCTGGGGCTCCGAGATCCTCCTCCTGCTGAGGTCGGCGCGGGGGTGGCCCTGGGCGCAGTGGTCGGCCTGCAGCAGGTGGAAGAGGCTGGCCATGTTGGGCCCGATCTTCTCCATCAGGCTGTCCTTGATGGCGCTCACCGTGTCCTCGTCGCACTCCAGCAGGCTCCTCACCAGCTTGTTGTAGTATCTGCACCAGGGGAACACCCTCGTTACCCCCCCTGGCAAGGAGCAAATCGAGCGAGGCGAGGGCGGCCCCAGAGATAAAACCGAGGGAATTGGAGTTTTGAAGCCCCCCTCGTTTTTGTTTAAAAGCTAAAAACACTCAGCCTGGCAGCGCACAATGTACATGTCACCACGGGGTTGTTAAGGTTGGAAAGGAACTCTGAGATCAAGACCAGCCTTGTTGTCACCTTGTTGTGACACGGGGGTGGAGCACAGTCACCAAAACTCTGATTTAATTGTCCTAAACCTGCTCCCACAGTCGCCTGGCTGGGCTCTGATGAGCCAAAAAATCAGGATCGACCAGGCCAGTTCCAAATCCATCCAGAGCAGCGCTGGATGGTGGGGGTATAAGCAGAGTGGGTTTGGTGTTATCCTGGTGGATTGGGAAGAAGGTAAAGCCCAGGAGCTAAGGGCTGTGTTACTTGGCTTAAGGGTGTGTTTTACTCTCCACTAAAGAATCCAAGTTTCTGGAGCTTTGGGAAGAAAAAGAATTGCTCTTTCTACCAGCAGGTGCTGCCCATCCCCAGCCAGGATCCCAGCCTGGGAATGGACCCATCCCTGAGGCTTCATTCCCTCTTGTCCCTCTCCCTTCCCCTCCACGCACAGCCTTTCCAGGGGACCACAAGAGGGAGCAGCCAGTCCCTCCAGGCCTGAGACATGCACGTATCCCCTCGGGACAGATCCTTAGGGACACACAGTCGTCACCCCCGAGCTGGCCAGGCATTAAATCCCAAGTGAGGACCTTGTGCTTCCCCCTGGCACGAGCCTGACTCCCCAAAGCTTCATTTTCCTCTTGCAGCAGCCCTGAGCACGTATCCCTCGCTCAAGGAGGAGCCAGGAAATGGTGCTGATCCGTTTTCCCAGCCCTGTGAGAGCAGTGATCCCAGGAATGATCCATGGGGAAGGCAGAGCCAGCACAGCCTCACGAGCAGGGGCTGGCACAGCAGAGCTGGCACCTCCTTGTACCAGGGAACACCTTCCCAGGGAGACAGAGCCAGGAAAAAGAGGAGCAGCCCCACATTTGCTGCCTGGAAGGACTCTGGGGAACTTATTTTAAGCCTTTAAGGTCACCCTGACATTTTTCCACGGGAGCAGAGAAGAGAATAACCTGCAGGTGGAGGAGGGGAAGGAAGAGGGAAATGAGAGCTCGCATCCAAACTCCTTTCCCAACTCTCAGCTCTGGCCCGTGGAGCAGCCAGGGGAGGTCAGCTGAGGTCAAAGTTTGTGCTGCACTTCAAGCACAAAAGGGCCAGGCTTTGGCTCAGCAGGGCTGGGCTGCAGGTTTAAAGGGAGCACAGCAGCGATGGCCAACCAGCCACACGGCAGTTTAAATCAGCCCCAGCCTAAGACAGGGACAGCAGGGGCAGATCCCAGCCAGCCTGGTGGCTTCCATGGCTGGAGCTGCAATCCCAGAGCTTGGCAGTGCCTTCAGCAGCTCAGCTGTGAGGCAGAGGCAGCAGGGCTTTCCTCTCCTGCTGCTCCTGCCACGAGATTAAATCACAGGAAGGTGCTATGACCTTTAACTACTTCCTCCCAGCAGCCCAGGCCAAGTGGCACATTCTTATTCCGTGGCTATGTTGGGACAGGGGCTGGGAAAGCAGGATGCTTTAGGAGCCCTCAACGTAAACTATTAGCTGGGAAATCCTGCTGCTTTTGTTACTCAACATGTCATAATATCCTCTGGCTCTGGCAGGGGTTGGCAGATGTGGGGGAGGAGTTCCCTCCTCCTCCTCCTGGGCAGATCCAGTCCTGGCCTGGTCCTCTGGGAGGAACATCCCCAGCACTGCCCAAGTGTCCCCTCTTCACCCCAACCCCCCTCCAGCCCCACCAAGGGCTGTTTAACTCTAAAATCCATCAATTTAACTCTGCAACCCCTCGATTCAACTCCACAACCCATCAGTTCAACCTGGGAACGCTCCTTGTCCCAGCCCTCAGGGAACACCAAAGCAAACCCCTCCCAGCTTTCCCTGGGGAAAGACACACAAATGTCATTTTTACCTCCCCCCCCCTCTCTCCCCAGTTTAATTTTGGGTCACTTTCTGGATTTAATATCTGCAGTAGAGTTTTGTACAACAGGGCAAGCACTTCAGTGATCCTCGTGTGCCCCTCCCAGCTCAGGATATTCTGTGGTTCTGTGGATAAATCCGTGCTGGGTAGAGATGCAACATCTGTTTATCACTTGCACACCTGTCCTAGGACGGGTCTGGAGGCTTGGGGTGCTCCTAGACCAAGCCAAGCAGCCACCCCAGAGGAGCTGAGGGGTTTGCCATGACAAGCCAAGGCCTTGCACTGCAGCTCACCCTGTTTGCTCTCCAGTTCCAGAGCGTATTTACTCCAAACTGCTCCAGAAGATCCCTTTTATCCCCATCACAAGACTCAGCACTGATTGTTCCAGGCTTCATGGGGAAGCAATCCCTGCCCCTGCAGCGTGACTGAGCAGACTGCAGCACTCCCTGAAGCCTCCTCCCTGTGTCCCTTGTCCTTGCAGGAGGGGACAGGGCAGTTCTGTGCTCCCCTCGAGGTGCCAGCCCCGTGATGTGCCCGTTCCTGCAGGGAGCCTGTGCTGCCAGAGGGAGCAGGGCTGAGGGCAACCCTAAACCAGATCACTCAGGAGCCCAGAGCACCCCTAGAAATGTGAACAAGGTGGTAGAGGATCATGTTTGCTGGTTCCTTGCAGCTTTTCCTGGTTTTTCACGGTGCCATGGCAAGGCAGAGGGCAGGGACTCCTTTTCCAGGTGCCACAGAAACCCAAGAGAGGGGGTGGCTGCAACCTGGTCTAGAGGAAAGTGTCCCTGCCCAGGGACATGAGATGAGCTTTGAGGCCCCTTCCAACCCAAACCATTCCATGATTCCATGTTTCTACTCTCTGAGGTGCTCAGTATTCCAGGGGTGCTGAATGAATGGGTCTGGTTTGGGATTTAAAAGCCCTGCTCACTGTTAACACTGCCCTCCAACCCAAAGAATTAACACTTAACCAAAGCTCTGGGCCTTGATGCCCAGTTCATCCTATGATTCTCCCACTGGAGATGTTTGTAAGTGTATTCACCAGAAAGAGGAGCAGGAGAATGCTGGTTAAACTTGACAAGGAGTTGGAGAGGTCAGAGAGCAGGGCTGGGCTGAGCTGTTTTAGGATTGCAGGAGTTCAGTCAGCTGGGCCCCGTTTCTGTCTCTCAGCCCCACATACCTGTTTGAGAACTGGTTTGGGAGCTGCACCACCTCAGTGATGGCCTCAGGATTGCGTTTGGCGATGCCACACATGTCCAGCTTGCTGTAGCACTCCTCCTGCACCTCGGAGATCATCCTCTGGAACGTGGAGCACCTGCGGATGGCCAGGAACACCTTGGACGTCACCCCGTTGGCAATGCACTTCAGGCTTTCCTTCACAAAAGCTTTTCCCTGCAAGCACAGGAGGAGAAAAAAAAGGGGGTTTTCCAGGGCTTTCCAGGGGCTTTCCAGGGAAAACAACAGGAAGGGAAGTCCTGCAGGTACTCCCATGGTGCCTGGCTGCTGTTAATTGCCCTCCTTGCAATTAGAGACCTGCTGGAGGTCCCTTCCCAGGCACGTCTGATCCTCACAACTGGGATGCACACGGCCCAGAACTCTTGTTCCCAAAGGATTTAGGCAATGGAAGGCTTTGCATGAACAGATCTGGAAGTGCCAGGAGCAGAGATGGGCTAATTCTGGCCCCCCCACACTTCCAGGAGGGGGGTGGATTGGTTTAACCATCAATTTAATGCCAGAGATTTAACACCTCTGCTTCACCAGAACTCAAGATGCTCTGAAGTTTGCCCTGGAAAGCAAAAGAACAGGGAAGAAGGGGCTGGTGTGCATTTTAGGAGGAAAACCCTCAGGAAAAGTGCCCTTGGCAGAGCCCCAGCCCTCCAACATCATCCCATTTATTCCGACTGCAGCCCTGGAGAGGCTGACCTGGCCGTGTATTCCCAACCCCAAAGACTTCCAACCCAAACCCCAGCCCCGTGCCAGGTCAGCACAGTCAGAAGAGTTATTTTGTTAGAAGAACATTTCTATTTCCTCCTGGAGAGGAAACTTCACCCTCCACCCCACCGAGCCCTCCTCGCCAAGTCCTCACACGTAGCGGTGGGGGGACGTGTGGAAACTGCCCTGGAGAAAACACCCTTGGAGGACGTGCCTGGAGCCAAAAAACCCGTGGCTGAGAGGAGCAGCCAAGCAGCAGGAAGGGCTGCAAGAAAGGAAGGGTTAAGCCTGCCCAAAGCCTGGCTCTGGAAGGAGGAATTAAGGTCTCGGTTCCGGTGTCAGTGGGACTTGTAAAATCCCTTTATTGAGAGGTTTTACCCTGAGGGTTTATTCTGGATTATTCTGGTCCCCTGGACTGCTCCTGCCCCTGCCCCCAGTACCTGAGTGTCGAATTTAGCAGCGCTGTAGAGGAAGGACTTGCAGATGTCGTACATGCCGTCCGTGTCGCACGTGGAGTTCTCCAGGCAGGCGAAGGCGCCGCAGCCCACCTGGAGGGCCCCGTTCAGGCACCGAACCACCTCTGCTGCGGGGACAGCCATGGGGGGGGGACATCAGCACACGTGGACACAGCTCCCCAGCACCACAAAACCACCCCCCAGAACCAGGGCAAGTCATGCCAGGCTGCGGACAAGCATTTAATTGGGGCTGGGTGGGGGGGGGGGAGAGGTTGAAGGGAGGGTGCCCACCTGGGAAAGGGAAGGCTCAGAGCCCCTTCCAGTGCTTAAAAGGGGGTTATAAAAAGAGGGAGAGTGATTTTTTATATGTGATAGGAGGAGGGGGAAGGGTTTTGAGCTAAAAGAGAGGAGAATTAGGTCAGATGCTGGGAAGAAATTCGGATGGAGGTGAGGTTGCCCAGAGAAGTTGTGGCTGCCCCAGCCCTGGAAGTGTCCAAGGCCAGCTTGGAGCAACCTGGACTAGTGGAAGGTGTCCCTGCCCGTGGCAGGGGGTGGCACTGGATGAGCTTTAAGGTCCCTCCCAACCCAAACCATTCCAGGATTCTACGATTCCAGGTTTCCACAAACTGAAGACACGACCCAGCAAACCAAGGACCAGAAAATGAACTACCAATTCACACATGGGTTAAAAGAGGGGCAGCATCTGGTGGCCTTTGGCTGGATAGATCCACCCCAACCGAATCCTGATCCCAGGCATTCATTCACAGCTTCATTCCAGCTCCCTCTGGAGAAGAAGAAGCAATGAGGATGGGCCCAAGAAGAGCACCAGGTGCCCAGATCCTCCCCTGGGGCTTAGTTCACAAACCTCATCCGAAAACAGGACTGAAGGGATGGGGATTGCCAAGAAGATGCCAAGAAATCTGCACTCCTTGGGATGTGTTTGTGCTTCCCTAAAAAGCCTGAGGCATCCAAGAAATCCGATTTTAGTCTGTGAGAGTCGATTATCAGCGCTGAAAAGGACTGGCTCAGGCAGCTTGGTGCTAAACCCTGACCTGGTGGGCTGCAAGCACAGCCAAGAAAGGTCATTTTTTTTTTTTCCAAAGATTTTGCGAGGAGAAGGGACATTTGGGCAGAGAAAGTTGAGGTAATGGAGCTGACCATGTATAATTAAAATCCTCCAGGCAGCAGTTAGTCTGAGCAGGAGGGTATCCATGTCATCCCAGCTTTTTTTTTTTTTTTTCCCCCGTGCAGATCCCATGCATTTTAACAATGAATCAGCACTATTGCCACATGATTGCCCTGAAATTAGGAGGGGATTAACCTTTTTTGGTAAGCTGAACATCTGTCCCCTTATGTGTCTGGGCAAGGCATATTCATTACTTTTGCAGCTCATGTTACCAGACATTCTTTAGGAAGAAATGCAAACCCATCGAGCTCTGAGGTGTGGGAAAAGTGAGGGGTTGGTGGAAGAGAACACACCTTATTGAGAGCTAAGTTGTAGCCTAAAGATCATTCTTTACAACTGGGATTTTTTTTTTTAACAGCAAAAAAAAAAAAAGAGAAATAATATTAAATAATAATAATAAAAATAATAATAAAAAAAAGCAATTAACCCCTCCTCATTCTTGCCTACGTGCCTGAAGGGAGAAATATTTGGTCAAGTCATCCTCTCCCCAGTTCACAACCTCCCCACTGCACGAGTCACCCCCATAATTACGCTTCCACAGGTTCAAATTATAACTTTGCTCGCAGCAGACTTAGGAGGAATTAAGCTTTTATTGTTTTAGGCACGGTGCAAGAGTGAGACCCCATGTTTCTATAGCAACCAAATACAAAAGGAAATCGAGCAAACACCCTGCTATAATGCTGCAGAGCCTTGCAGATCTAAAATAAGGCAGCTGTTAATGAGCTCCAAATTAGAGCCCTAATATCTTTCCAGTACAGTAGAAGAGAGATTTTTAATTCCCATTGTTCGAGACAATGTCTCCAACTTATCTAAGCATCAAAGTCGAGACATCCAGAGCTGACTTGCCAGTAATTTTCTTTTTTTTTCCTCTCCCCCCATTGTAAAAGCAAGTTTGTTAAATGTCACAATCGTATTTTTATCGTCCCAGCTCACTGATAGCAATCAGTTTGGGGAAATAAATGCGAGCAGGGGACAGTTTCTAGGTTACTGCATTCTCCAAAGTCGCAGCTCTCTC
>NW_020956317.1:311407-313353 GCF_003031625.1 Empidonax traillii | reverse complement strand
GCTGACTTGCCAGTAATTTTCTTTTTTTTTCCTCTCCCCCCATTGTAAAAGCAAGTTTGTTAAATGTCACAATCGTATTTTTATCGTCCCAGCTCACTGATAGCAATCAGTTTGGGGAAATAAATGCGAGCAGGGGACAGTTTCTAGGTTACTGCATTCTCCAAAGTCGCAGCTCTCTCTCTCTCTCTCTCTCCCCTCCTCTTGGAATAGGCAGATGTTTGGCAGAACAATGGTTCAGGCCAATTTCCACGGATTTTATCAACTTCCTAAAAAGCAAGGGATTTAACACCAAAGTAGGGCTGCAATTGGAGAGGGGAGAGAGGTACATGCAAGCAGGGAAAATAATAATAATAATAATAATAATAATAATAATAATAATAATAATAATAAAGTACATGGGACTCATTTGGGAGCTGGGGGAGGAGGAGAGAGGCTGGATTGCATCCTCACACACCGGCTCCCTGCCCCAGCTCCTAAAGGAGATTCCTTCTCCAGCTCTGCAGCAACATCCTCCTGTCAGACCCTCGCATTAATATTTGTGCCTGCCAGACGTTAAGTTTGTAAGGACAAAAAAAAAAAAAAAAGGAAGGAAAGAAAGAGAGGAAAACATAAAAAAAGGGAAAATATAAAAAAGAAGAAAAGGGGGAAAAAAAGGGAAAAGAAGGAAAAAAGGGAAAAGAAACTAAAAGGGAAAATAAAATTAAAAAAAAAGGAAAAGGAGGGGGAAAGGAAAAAGAGAAAAAGGGGGAACAGAAGAAAAAAAGGGAAAAGAAGAAAAAAAGGGAAAAGAAGAAAAAAAGAAGGAAAAAGAAGAAAAATCATCAGCAGAGCAATCTGAGACAGTTTAAGACATGAGGGCTCAGCTCCAAGCCCTCCTTGCTGGGTGTTACCTGAGTTCTGGGCTGCCACCCTGGGCTTCCTGGGGCTCACAGAGTCATTCTGCTCAGCTTCGTAGGATGCGGATGCACTGATCACCAGCAGCAGGAGAAAACCAGACTTTAGGAGCATTCTCTGACAAGTTTCCGCTAAGTGTGGGGGGTTTTTTTTGGGTGTTGTTTTTTTTTTTTGGTGGTTCTGTGTGTGTGTGTGTGTGTGTCTCCTCTCCCACTCCGGCTCGAGCAAAGACGTGGATCTGGATACGCGCTCCCAGCCAGAGAGAGAGAGACACGGGGAGGGAGGAAAAAAGAGAGAGAAAGGGGAGTCTGCCGAGCTCGGGATGTGCTGGATGTGGCGCAGGATCCGCGTGGCCCCTCCGGCTCCTGCTCGTCGGGGGACCAGGAGCAGCCCAGGGCTCTTTTATAGCCGCCCTTATCGGTCCCCCCCGGGCTGCGGAGCCAATCGGCGGCGCTGGGCAGAGCCAGGGGAGGACTGGACTCATTCAAGCCCCACGAAAACTGCAACTTTCGCAGGGAGGATGTTTTCCAGCCAATTAAAAAGTACCTGCCAAAGCAACAATAACCGAAAAGTTAAATCTCTGGAAGGAGCGCTGGGAAAGGGAGGAGAAGTGGGGAAGGAGGGGTGGGGTGGAGGGGGGGACGACTTCCTATGGATAATTGAGCTCGAGGAAATGACAGCGCGCTCCTAAATGTTCCCCACCACCACCACCACGAAAGAAAAGCACCTGCCCTTGCGGAGGAGCTGTTTTTACCCACCCGGATAGCTTGGCAAGGATCTTTCGAACAGCTCCCCCCCCCCTCCTCCCCGAGGTGAACACACACGTACCTGTGTGTTCGTGCTGCTGGGGAGGGAGGCATCACCTTGGCCGCTGCCAGAGCACGTGTGTGCAGAGCTGAGCCCGCGGACTCACACTCTGCACCTCACGTAGGCACATGCAAATACCCCCCCCCTCCTCCTCCTCCTCCTCCTCCTCCTCCTCCTCCCTGCCCAAAACCTGATTCCTCGGGTGCTGCCTCCTTATCTCCCCTCTCACCTGCGTGAATGAAATC
>NW_020956317.1:304695-311132 GCF_003031625.1 Empidonax traillii | reverse complement strand
GGAGGCATCACCTTGGCCGCTGCCAGAGCACGTGTGTGCAGAGCTGAGCCCGCGGACTCACACTCTGCACCTCACGTAGGCACATGCAAATACCCCCCCCCTCCTCCTCCTCCTCCTCCTCCTCCTCCTCCTCCCTGCCCAAAACCTGATTCCTCGGGTGCTGCCTCCTTATCTCCCCCCTCACCTGCGTGAATGAAATCGTGTATTCACACCTCACTCTCGCTTTTATTCCTTCCCGGTGAAGCCCAAGGAACGATTTTTTTAGGTGTTTGTTGCTTTCCTTTCCCCTTCTCCCTTCCCCCCCCCCCCCCAGCCCCCAAACCCACTCCAATTCAAGCCTGTTTTTCAGATTTCATAACGGGAGGAGGCACCCTAATGCCTGATTTAATCTTCATTTTAATGGGCACGTAATGAGGATTAACTGATTATCCTGTATCCCAGAGACAATTTAAAGCTCTGAGTGTTTAAGGGATGAAAGTGCAAGCAGGGGTATTAAACCTCAGAGCCGAAAGGAAGTCGGGAAGGTGCGTGGAGGAAGATTTACAGGTAAAAAGTTACAAGTTCCTGCAGCTTAGAATAAGCCAAAAAGGTTTAGATATCAGGTATTGCTGATTGGGGGCGGGGGGGGGGGACATTGGAGCTTGAGCACGTTTGGGTCTCACTCTGCTCTCCCCAGGATCTCCTTTGGGAAGGAAAAATGTTCCTGCCCGTGGTGCCAGGCAGGGAAACCCAGCTTGAAGAGATCCACGGATCCATCCACGTACAGAAATTCCATGTGGTGAACCGATTCTGCAAACTTTGTCGAGGGGAAGGTGCGAAACCCCTGGGAATTCGATCAGCTTTATGGGCAGCTCCATTTCTATGTCCACAAGGAAGGATGTGAAGAGAAGCAGGAGGAGGCTCTTCATGGAGCTCCAAGAGCTGTGTCTCTTTTTTTTTTTCCCCCCCTTGGAAAACGGGATCACTGCTGGATCCTGCCCCATCCCCGAGCTCCCATCCCAGCTCAGCTCGGGCAGCCCCAATTCCCACTGGCACGTTGGATGTCGGCTTCCAGTGGAATAGGAACAGGAGCGAGGTTGTGCTCCTGCCTTGGGGTCAAAATAACAGCTGTGCCAGATGTTCCAAGAACAGTCAGAAAGCTTGGGAGACAGGAGGGTTTCGGGTTTCGGCTCCGCTTTGTGACACGGAGCCAAATTCATTAAATGAAAAAGAAAAAGAATAACAATTAAAAAAAAAAAAAAAGAAATTAAAGAAAAAGCAGCAACAGCAGCAGCCCCGCAAAGAGTTGTGGTTTCTCTACTTAATAGATCCAGTCCAGTTTGCAAGTGAGAATAATCCCACAGGGTTTGATTGTGATTAAATCAAAAAGCAACTCTGGCATGGACTTCAATGGGGGATGAATCACGGCTCCATCCAAGTCCTATTTGGAGGGGAAGCGTTGCATTTTCCACACAATTGAATTGCAAACTCCGAGAGCCTGATTCCTCCACCCCTTCACCCCCAAGGTGAACATTCCTCCTTGTCTTTTTTAATGTTTCCAGCTGAACTGCGAGGAGTTTTGCAAAGCAAAACAGGTTGTCCTGGCCCTCTGAGCACGTATGCAACCCAGCTGGGAGTGCAAGTGCAGGGAAAAAAATCAGGGGCAAGCAGATAGTCCAATTATTCCAGGGCATTCCCTATTCTTTCCATCGTTATTCCAGGGCTGATTCACTCCTTTAGGGCCCTATTTAGGAGCTGTACCTGCTGCAGGTTTTAATTACAAACAGATCAGCTGCAAGATGAGGCTGAGGTTGGTGACATGGCACTGTGGGATACACTGGATCAGGACACAGGGAAATGGGAGAACACCAGGAGAAACTTTATTGGACCTCTAAAAAAGACCCCGTGGAGGCAGAACTTTTATTACTGCTCTGAAACAGCGACTTTAAAATTATTTCAGGAGTGCAGGAGCTCACGCTGCGTCGCTGTCAAATTTGGCAGGAGCCTTGAACAAGCAAATTTCTGCCTGAGACATCAGAGTCTTTTGGTTCCAGAGCGTACTTGAATTATTTATTTTGCATCCTGAAGGAAACGAGGGCTGTAAAATACCCCAGAAACTTCCCTCCTGCCCTCGCTGTAGGAGCTGGATGCCAGAGGAGTTTGGCTTCTCTCCTGTACCTGATTTTAAAGGGGAAAAGAAATAACCAGCACAGGGATCAGGACTGCCCAAAGGTCATGGTTTGCCCATTCTTTAAGACTGTTTAGGGATACAAGAACAGGCATTATGGGGTAAGGTTTTCCCCCCAAATCTTCCTTGCTCCTGCTCTCAGGTAGTCCCTCAGAGTAGTTCCTCAGGTGAGGAAAAAAACCTCAAACCCAAAAAATAAAAATAAGAAATTTCGCTGTTTGTGACTAAAAGCTCAGTATAAGCTGCTGGAAGAACTTTTCCCTTCCCTTACAGGTTAAACGCTGAAGGCTTTTTTTTTTTTTTTTTTTTCCTGGCTGATTCGTGGAAAGAGAAAAAAGAAAGGCACTGTTAGCCCGGAGAGAATCATCCCCTTCTTTCCATTCCCATTCAGGAGACCCTATTAAATTGCACAGCCCAGGCTATTGTACCACTGTTAGGCTATTCCCAAGGTGTTAAGATTTTTATCCAACCCCAATAAAAAAAAAAAATAATAGAGGGGGAGAAGAAAAGAAGCAAAAGAGAAGGGAGGGGACCCAAAGTCGATAACTCCTCCTCCCTCCCCAGCTCTCTGCTCAGCTGCTCCCCGGCTGGGAATGCTGCGAGGGCAATTGTGTAACTGGATCCCTGCCCACCTTTCAGCCCCCCCTTCCCCGGCCAGGACCCCTCCATTCGCTGCGCTCCGGAGGGACGTGAGCAACTGCACCTCGGAGGGAGAGGGTTAGAAACGCTCCGCTGCCCCGGCCCGGCACGCCTGCTCCTCCCAGATCACCAGCCCCTGCTCCTCCCAGAACACCAGTCCCTGCTCCTCCTGAACAAACCCTGCTCCTCCTGAACCAGCCCCTTCTCCTCCTGAACAAACCCCTTCTCCTCCTGAACCATCCCCTGCTCCTCCTCAACCATCCCCTGCTCCTCTTGAACAAACCCTGCTCCTCCTGAACCAACTCCTGCTCCTCCTGAACCAACCCCTGCTCCCTCCTAAACCAACCCCTGCTCCTCCTCAACCATCCCCTGCTCCTCCTGAACAAACCCCTTCTCCTCCTGAACCATCCCCTGCTCCTCCTGAACCAGCCCCTGCTCCTCCCAGCAAACCCCCCTCCCCTGCCCCCTCCCCAAACCTCCCCTGCTCCCTCCCCAAACCTCCCCTGCTCCCTCCCTGCCCTGCTCTGGCTCAGGTGACACTTTGTCCCCCACGTCCACACCCACCCCTCGTGGCCCCACGCTCTGGACGTGCTGAAAGGCTGGCTGGAGAATCACCACGGAGCACGGGGGGGCCGTGGGATGGTTTGGGATGGAAGGGATTTTAAAGCACATCCAGTGCCCATCCCTGCCATGGGGGGATCATCCCACCTTCCACCAGCCCAGCTTGCTCCATCCTGGCCTGGGACACTTCCAGGGATCCAGGGGCAGCCACAGCTTCTCTGGGGCAACCCGTGCCAGGGTCTGCCCACCCTCCCAGCGAGGAATTCCTTCCCAATATCCCATCTAATCCTACTCTCTCTTAGTTTGAGTAGGAAAAACCCAGCTGGGGGTGTAACCTGTATTTGACAAATTGACCTTAAAGCCCATCCAGTCCCACCCCCTACTGTCAGAGCCACCTTCCACTATTCCAGGTTGCTCCAAGACCCATCCAACCTGGCCTTGGACACTCCAGGAATGGGGGGGGGGATCCACAAGCTCTCTGGGCTGAAAGGTGTTTTAAGCCTCCTGGGAAACATTCCACGATTTCCAGGGGATCAAAACCCGAGCTGTCTGGAGGCCTTGGCCCCTGTCCAGCCCCCGCAGGCCCCGCTGGAGCAGCTCCTCAGCAGGTGCACATTTAGTTAACCGCCGATTGAATCCGCCATGGCTCCCGTGCCGCACCACACGCTGCCTCTGGATGCAATTCCCCCCTCCCAGAGCCGGCAAGAAGCAGGAGCAGCCTCAATTACACTGCCAGTATGAAAGCAAAGCCAGGGGGAGAGGCAAAGCAGAACCTTTTAATTTGCTTAGCCCAGATGAATAACCCCTGGCTGCACCGGGGCAGTGATGTCAGAACTTGTTCCAAAAGGCAGGATGCAATTTAAGAGTTTACCTGGGTGTCTGCCCCGACAGAGCCACTTGGATCTGGCTACGGGCTCCAGAAGCCTGGCAGCAACAGCAGCAAAAAAACCTGCTGAAAATCTTATTATTAAAGGGATTTAATATCTCTGCTTCGTGTGCAGAAAGGCAGGAGAGGTTTGATTGTGTCCCAGCCGCTGCGTGGTGAAGGTGCAGCTGGTTAATGCCCGGTATAAGGTGGAATATCAGGAGGAATTTCTGCCTGGAAAAGGTGGTCAGGCGTTGGAAGGGGCTGCCCTGGAGGTGGTCGAGTCCCCACTGGCACTCGGTGCTCAAGGTGGGCATCAGTCACAGGTTGGACTCAATTGTCTGTGAGGGCTTTTCCAACCTTAATTACTCCATGAACTATTATCTTCTACAGTGTTTGAGTTCATTTGCAACATAAATGAAGGCCAGTTGAAGATTTTCTCATATTATTACACACCATGATCGATTCACTTCTCACAGTTTCTTTTTTATTTCTTTTTTTTTCTTTCTTTTTTTTTTTAATACAAGGAATGGTATATTTTAGTTCATTTCTGCTGGGATTGTTCTGCATCTTGTAAAAGGCAATGCCTGCTGAAAAGTGATTGCTAATAATAACCCAGAATTGCTTGTAATCCTGTGCTCTAAACCCCACTGCCTGTTTCAGTGGGATTTTGATTCAAACCAAATGTGCATCACGGACGAGGTGCATAAAGAACTTTCAGCACTCAGCTCCTGGTACCTCAGGCAGTGACAACACTCCCCTGTGGAAGGGGGAAACACTCATCCCACCTCCTTCCCAGCAGCCCACCCAAAATGAATCCCAAGCCCAATTTTGAGGGGCTCTGGGTAAAACCTTTCCTCAGGGATTCCTCCCCACCCCCCCCACCAGTTTGTACCACAGAGGCACCACCCCCCCCCCAAAAAAAAATCCCAGCCAGCATTTCCCTGCCCTGCTCCAGAGCCTGATGACACCAGCAAATTATCCAAATAGTTTCTTGCAAAGGCTTGCCTCGAACAGGGGAGAGGATCTCTCATTAAAGCATAAAATTAAACACTCCAGAACAAAGATATTGGCACATTAATATGGAGATTCTGCCTCCCCCCCCCTCATCAAAATGCAGCAGCCCTTGGTGTGCAATTTGCATTGGAAAGCGTAGGAGCCACCGAGCATTAACAGCTGTGAAATTGGTGTCATTCTTAAAGGTTAAAATAAACCCAGCTATTCTCTCAAGCTGCCAAGCATTTCTTTGCAAGATCTATGGCCAGAGCCTCCATGAATCATGAATTTTTTTTTTATTATTTATTTTTTGATGGAGTGTGTGGAAGCATCCTCAGGAAGATCTTCTCCCCCTGTTTTCCAGCTCCTTCCCCAGCACTGGGTGTGAGCGAGGCAGGCAGGAATCAGGCAGGGTTACACATTTCACTTTGCACAGCAGCTCTTTAAATTAAAACCCAAAGCCAAGCAGGGGAATGACATGGCAGCCTCCTCACCCCACTCTTGAGAAAGTCCCTTCCAACTTTTCTGGCCAATAGTTACTGGAATTCGTTTTGCAAGAGTGGCAATTTGTGTTTTGTTTTGTTTTTTCTTTCTATTAAAGTAACAAGCCACAGATCCTAAGGTTGGTATAATAAACATTCTGGGCCACTGTGCTGACAAAAAAAAAAACCCACTTTGACATGAGAATCCTTCTTTGCCTGTGATTTTTTTTTCAGGAGGTAGAAAGTAAGGGAAGAACTGCCACTTGCCAAGGCCTAAATTCCCACAGCGAGGTAAGAAGCAAGTAGAGCATCATTAAAAATATCTCAAAGGAACTGGGAAAACTCAAGTCTCAGGTCTCTGTGCCAGAGGCTGATGGAACCCCACAACTGCCAGAGGCTGAAGGTCCCTGGAAATCCTTGCAGCTCCTGGATTTTGGGCTCTCACTGGGAGCTTCTTGTCCCCAAAATTCCCCTCGTGTGGCACCTGTTTGCCAACAGCAAAACAAAGGCAGGGTGTTTTTAGAAGAGGGAAGTTTTCCATGTTTTTTGACAGTAAAACCCCACCTGCTGCTCTGGGTGTCACACCCTGGGCAGGCTCAGGGAAGGGGCTGTGGGGAGCTGTGTGGGGACTTCCCTGTGGATTGAGGGAGAGGATGATTAACCCCAGGGTGAGGAAGGGTTGGAGAGAAGCAAATCAGCATCCCTCCAGTCCTCTGCTTCCCACCTC